>NW_024756969.1:0-14287 GCF_018991925.1 Homarus americanus
TAATTTCTCACTTGACTTGGGGTTTATTAAAAATTAATAGATGGTAATGGCAGTGGAAGCGCCCCTTTGAGAAAAATCCCGAACCAGCACAAGAACACTTAAATCTACTAAACAAAATGAATTGTCCGTGACCCGTGGAAAGATAGCGTCTGTGACTGGGATGAATGAGACACACTGTAAAATTTAGACACTTATATTCCCTCCAACACTACAAACACAATCAAATAATAGTACACCAATATGCGCCCCTCTTAACTTAAACTTAACACACTACTCTGGGGAATAAAAGTTATACATGATATAGAAATTATTAGAAACACAGGCAACAATAAATTTGAAGTATTAAGAAATGTTGCTTGCACACATGAAACAGGCCTTAAGGGCTTTCACAAAATGATATCAGTCACTTAGGAAATGGTATTAAAAAATAAGAAATTAAATATTCTACAATGAATAGGCCTTAAGGGCTTTCAACAAAATAATATCAGTCACTGAGGAAATGGTAATAAAAAATAAGAAATTAAATACTCTACAATGAATAGGCCTTAAGGGCTTTCAACAAAATAATATCAGTCACTGAGGAAATGGTAATAAAAATAAGAAATTAAATACTCTACAATGAATAGGCCTTACGGGCTTTCAACAAAATAATAGCACCCCAACAGATGCACACTTCCTAACCTAACTTAACCACTACTCTGGGGAACAAGGTTATACCTGAGATCAGAATTATGAAGAACAATTAGATGCATTAAAAGAATCAAATCACAGTATCACTCTGGTTCCACTTAATGGCACAAACATTCAAAAACAATACTATCAAAATTATTTAGGACTATTAAACTACACACGTCAAGATAATATCAGTCTGAGGAATGGTGTTAACTACACCCGTAATAAGGGAGGGAAGATGTTCCTCTAGGTATCTCCTAGAGACCTAGACTCACGGTCTCAGTGTGTGACCATTAGTTTACTCAGATAGCCTCAGTGTACTCCCAGTGCGTCCATAAAGCGGAAGGGAGTGAGCCAATTAGACCTTGTACAGTTGAGAGAAACTTTAGCTTCCCGTTAGCAAGAGGGTTTCACTAAGCTGCTCGGGACATGTGGTGTTGTGCACCCAAGTGGTAAGAACTGATCACCCACTGTGGATGCTGGTCCCGTCGTTTTAGTTGTCGGAAGCACTCGTTCACTCAAGAGATCCTTTGCTACCCCGCTAAACAGTGACAGGCCTACACTGATCGGTCCAATGGCGACAATCGCCACCCTCAATCATCAACGGCAGTCTCAAACGGCAGTCAATCTCTCGCAGTCAACTCCGGTCAACTCCGGTCAACTCCAGTCAAGTGGGTTCTGACGGAAACCCTGAAATGAACTCACTGTTAGCTCTAGTTTACTTTACCACTGCCCTATCTAACCCTGTCTGAGATCGCATGAGACTTACTTGTTATACGGCAATAGCGCAACACAGGTGACTAGGCCACGTGACTATTTCTGTGACGGACGCGCAGGGACGTCTTGTTAGCTTGACTCCTCCCCGCGACTGAGAGAGAACCCGCCTCGTGTCCTCTCAAGGCGTTAGCTTGGGCCTACGTGATATATTTTCCGCCTAACTAATAACTCCTTGGGACACCCGTAACATCATTCAGACTGATAAACGATCTATAATAATTTCAAATTCAATAATAGTCCCTTACTTCATGAATCGCATCATTATTAATTCGGTAAATTACATTTAATATCATATAGGCCTAGTTCCACAATCTCTCGCTATGAGCAGGCAGCGCTCTCTCCCCTCAGATGACCTTGAACGCTCAGTATCGCTAATGGCGGGGCATTTGAAATTACTCTTAAATTTCTGAATATTATATATATATATATATATATATATATATATATATATATATATATATATATATATATATATATATATATATATATATATATATATATATATATATATATATATACTGTATATATATATATATATGTAACCGGTCGGAATTTGCTGGACTTTAATTTCTCACTTAACTTGGGGTTTATTAAAATTTAATAGATGGTAAAGGCAGTGGAAGCGCCCCTTTGAGAAAAATCCCGAACCAGCACAAGAACACTTAAATCTACTACACAAAATGAACTGTCCGTGACCCGTGGAAGGATAGCGTCTGTGACTGGGATGAATGAGACACACTGTAAAATTTAGACACTTATATTCCCTCCAACACTACAAACACACTCAAATAATGGTACACCAATATGCGCACCTCTTAACTTAAACTTTAAACACTACTCTGGGGAATAAAAGTTATACATGACATAGAAATTATTAGAAACACAGGCAACAATAAATTTGAAGTATTAAGAAATGTTGTTGCACATATGAACAGGCCTTAAGGGCTTTCACAAAATAATATCAGTCACTTAGGAAATGGTACTAAAAAATAAGAAATTAAATACTCCACAATGAATAGGCCTTAAGGGTCTTCAACAAAATAATATCAGTCACTGAGGAATGGTAATAAAAGATAAGAAATTAAATACTCTACAATGAATAGGCCTAAGGGCTTTCAGCAAAATAATATCACTCAACAAAATTATAGCACCCCAACAGGTGTACACTTCCTAACCTAACCTAACCACTGCTCTGGGGAACAAGGTTATACCTGAGATCAGAATTATGAAGAATTAGAGGCATTAAAAGAATCAAATCACAGTATCACTCTGGTTCCACTTAATGGCACAAACATTCAAAAAAACACTACTATCAAAATTATTTAAGAAATATTAAACTACACACGTCAAGATAATATCAGTCTGAGGAATGGTGTTAACTACACCCGTGATAAGGAAGATAAAATGTTCCTCTAGGTATCTCCTAGAGTCCTAGACTCACGGTCTCAGTGTGTGACCATTAATATACTCAGATAGCCTCAGTGTACTCCCAGTGCGTCCATGGGCAGGAAGAGAGTGAGCCAATCAGACCTTGTGCAGTTGAGAGAAACTTTAGCTTCCCGTTAGCAAGAGGGTTTCACTAGCTGACCGAGGACACGTGGTGTTGTGCACCGGAGTGGTAAGAACTGATCACCCACTGCTGATGCTGGTCCCGTGTCGTTTTAGTTGTCGGGAGCACTCGTTCACTCAAGAGATCCTTTGCTACCCCGCTAAACAGTGACAGGCCTACACTGATCGGTCCAATGGCGACAATCGCCACCCTCAATCATCAACGGCAGTCAATCTCTCGCAGTCAACTCCAGTCAACTCCAGTCAACTCCAGTCAAGTGGGTTCTGACGGAAACCCTGAAATGAACTCACTGTTAGCTCTAGTTTACTTTATCACTGCCCTATCTAACCCTGTCTGAGATCGAATGAGACTTACTTGTTATACTGCAATAGCGCAGCACAGGTGACTAGGCCACGTGACTATTTCTGATGGACGCGCGGAACGTCTTGTCTGTGTGAATGCTCTCCGGAACTGGCCTAGCCAGCGTCGCGTCTCCCCAAGGCGTTAGCTTGGTCCTACGTGATATATTTACCGCCTAACTAATAACTCCTTGGGACACCCGTAACATTATTCAGACTGCTAAACGATCTATAATAATTTCAAATTCAATAATAGTCCCTTAACTTCATGAATCGCATCATTATTAATTCGGTAAATCACATTTAATATCATATAGGCCTAGTTCCGCAGTCTCTCGCTACGAGCAGGCAGCGCTCCCTCCCCTCAGATGACCTTGAACGCTCAGTATCACTCATGGCGGGGCATTTGAAATTACTCTGAAATTTCTGGATATTACAATCGACCCCCCTAAAAAAAGACAGCACTGTCCTCATGTGCTGAGAAAACATGCATACGACCCCCCTAAAATTTTGTTCTAAGGACTGCACCTCACCCCTTTTGCTAAATGCAGCATTCCCGTCTTCTCTTCTCTCCTTTTCTCTCCCGCTAACACTCGACCCCCCTAAAAAAGACAGCACTGCCCTCATGTGCTGAGAGAACAACTTAAAACCCACCTTCAACTCTGTACTATTCCACTCGCAGCTAGCAACTCCATTTCTTCCTAGCCCAACTCAATACCAACCAGAACATCACGCTCCCCTTTTGCCTGGCCCTTAACTAGAGAACCAATGTCAAAATTAATACCAGCCCAAAACAAACATGCTCTCCTTTGGCCTGGCCCTTGAACTAAGAGGAACCAGTGTCCAAAAAAAATACACAGTCCAAAACAAGCATGCTCTCCTTTTGCCTGGCCCTTGAACTAAGAGGAACCAGTGTCAAAAAAAAATACACAGTCCAAAACAAGCATGCTCTCCTTTTGCCTGGCCCTTGAACTAAGAGGAACCAGTGTCAAAAAAAATACTCAGTCCATCTCCAACATGCTCTCCTTTTGCCTGGCCCTTGAGCTAAGAGGAACCAGTGTCAAAACAATACTCAGTCCACGTCTCCGAACCTCATGCCGGCAGACCAACCCTCTGACAATGTACCAGTCCATCTTAGTGAGGCCCTGGACATTACAACCGTACTCTCAATCCCGCTCATGACAGCAACTCAATCCCGCTCATGACAGCAACTCAATCCCGCTCATGACAGCAACCACTACTCAACGCACATCTCTGACCTAACCATCTCTCCAATCCCCTCTGCCCTACTCACAACTCCTCCAACTCACCCCCTACAACCTGCCTTTTCTCATTACCATGCACCCTAAACTGCAATCGGTCGGCTTCGTCTTGTCTCTCAGCTGGAGGGCTCGATCAACCTCTCTGAACTACTTACGTACCCCTATATTTCCCACTTGGACCTCACACTTCCTTGACTGCTGGACGTGTGCCTGACATTCACCCCTTGTTTCCTCCCTGAACCGTTGAATGTGTGCCTGAGACTCCCACTTGAACCTGTTTACCTGTGCTTGATAATCCCTCTTTCGGTCTCCGAACTCCTCTCTCAGCTGCACCAATGTCCCGCGGCCGTCTCTCTTCCTCCTCATACACATCTCTACTGTCAAGCCTAACCAACTCAGTCCGGGCACAAGGATGAGCATCAGTGCGAGTTCAATCCCTACCATTGCTAACCAACACATGATGGCGTTCATTATCCCAACCACAGTACTATCAGTCACGACATTAAAAACTACGCTCTGCTACCATTTGTAACCGGTCGGAATTTGCTGGACTTTAATTTCTCACTTGACTTGGGGTTTATTAAAATTTAATAGATGGTAAAGGCAGTGGAAGCGCCCCTTTGAGAAAAATCCCGAACCAGCACAAGAACACTTAAATCTACTACACAAAATGAACTGTCCGTGACCCGTGGAAGGATAGCGTCTGTGACTGGGATGAATGAGACACACTGTAAAATTTAGACACTTATATTCCCTCCAACACTACAAACACAATCAAATAATGGTACACCAATATGCGCACCTCTTAACTTAAACTTAAACACTACTCTGGGGAATAAAAGTTATACATGACATAGAAATTATTAGAAACACAGGCAACAATAAATTTAAAGTATTAAGAAATGTTAATTGCACATATGAACAGGCCTTAAGGGCTTTCACAAAATAATATCAGTCACTTAGGAAATGGTACTAAAAAATAAGAAATTAAATACTCCACAATGAATAGGCCTTAAGGGTCTTCAACAAAATAATATCAGTCACTGAGGAATGGTAATAAAAGATAAGAAATTAAATACTCTACAATGAATAGGCCCTAAGGGCTTTCAGCAAAATAATATCACTCAACAAAATTATAGCACCCCAACAGGTGTACACTTCCTAACCTAACCTAACCACTGCTCTGGGGAACAAGGTTATACCTGAGATCAGAATTATGAAGAATTAGAGGCATTAAAAGAATCAAATCACAGTATCACTCTGGTTCCACTTAATGGCACAAACATTCAAAAAAAACACTACTATCAAAATTATTTAAGAAATATTAAACTACACACGTCAAGATAATATCAGTCTGAGGAATGGTGTTAACTACACCCGTGATAAGGAAGATAAAATGTTCCTCTAGGTATCTCCTAGAGTCCTAGACTCACGGTCTCAGTGTGTGACCATTAATATACTCAGATAGCCTCAGTGTACTCCCAGTGCGTCCATGGGCAGGAAGAGAGTGAGCCAATCAGACCTTGTGCAGTTGAGAGAAACTTTAGCTTCCCGTTAGCAAGAGGGTTTCACTAGCTGCTCGGGACATGTGGGGTTGTGCACCGGAGTGGTAAGAACTGATCACCCACTGCTGATGCTGGTCCCGTGTCGTGTTAGTTGTCGGGAGCACTCGTTCACTCAAGAGATCCTTTGCTACCCCGCTAAACAGTGACAGGCCTACACTGATCGGTCCAATGGCGACAATCGCCACCCTCAATCATCAACGGCAGTATCAAACGGCAGTCAATCTCTCGCAGTCAACTCCGGTCAACTCCAATCAAGTGGGTTCTGACGGAAACCCTGAAATGAACTCACTGTTAGCTCTAGTTTACTTTATCACTGCCCTATCTAACCCTGTCTGAGATCGAATGAGACTTACTTGTTATACTGCAATAGCGCAGCACAGGTGACTAGGCCACGTGACTATTTCTGATGGACGCGCGGAACGTCTTGTCTGTGTGAATGCTCTCCGGGACTGGGCCTAGCCAGCGTCGCGTCTCCCCAAGGCGCTAGCTTGGGCCTACGTGATATATTTACCGCCTAACTAATAACTCCTTGGGACACCCGTAACATTATTCAGACTGCTAAACGATCTATAATAATTTCAAATTCAATAATAGTCCCTTAACTTCATGAATCGCATCATTATTAATTCGGTAAATCACATTTAATATCATATAGGCCTAGTTCCGCAATCTCTCGCTACGAGCAGGCAGCGCTCCCTCCCCTCAGATGACCTTGAACGCTCAGTATCACTCATGGCGGGGCATTTGAAATTACTCTGAAATTTCTGGATATTACATATATATATATATATATATATATATATATATATATATATATATATATATATATATATATATATATATATATATATATATATATATATATATATATATATATATTGTGGAACCCTGTATGGTTAATCAAGAAAGACGAGGAAACCGTAAATATTAGATGTGAGCGATTATTTGAGTCGTGAGGTTTTATTACTTGCGTGTTGACACTGGCTGTGAACTGTTGGGAGTCAGAGTTAGAAATAAATATGGATTCAGGAAATGGTTCCATTTATGACTTGTCGAATGATAAAAAAGGAGCTGAAGAACCTGTAAAAAATTTCCTGTAACTTTACATATAGTTTTCTTAAGCTGTGTATTGCCTGTGTGTGTTATGGTAGTTCTCCTCACAGCAGTGAACAAAAGGGTGAATAAAATTGGCAGCAAAGTTCTACACAGATGATCACTATAGGATCACAACATGTTATATACTGTAGTTAAATATAGCGCCAAGCGGCAATTACACCCCATAATTAACACGCATTATAAAGGAGAATTTCAACATGAATATTCATCATATTACAAAGGGTTAATGAATATGTAAAATAAAATACACAGCTCTGATGAATTAATAGTTTAGTGGTATTGTTTCAGTGTAGAACGTTACAACACTCATTTAAGAACAATGTTCATTCACTTCAGGTCATTGAAGAACATTATGTAACTCAAGTGATGAACAATATTTAACTTAATTGTAGAACAATGTACAATTGTGTAGAACGATGTATAACTCAGTGTTAAAGAGAATAACAACCGAGAACGTGTTGGCAGATCACAGTTAGGCCTGGAAGTGACCTTTATGGTGAAATTTAAAATGAAATTATATTGTATACATTTCCAATACAACCTAACCTAACCCAACCTAACCTAACCTAATCTAATCTATGTTAAGGTTTAGGATTACGTTCAATCTTACGTTTTCTAGGTAATTTAAATTAGGTTAGGTTAGGTTAGGTTAGGTTAGGTTAGGCTAGGTTAGGTTGATCCAGCTGGCAAGAGATTATAGTGAGTGTTTACTTAACTGATTGATCTGCCCAGCGAGCGTTGTTTGTGATTGTTAACATTAGTGAAAGGAACATAACCAGTGTCTGGGATGGTAAACACACCCAGCTGTTTGTCTCACGTAAACAGACACAACGTGTACCTGGGCTAAGGAGGGTAAACCACACAGACGATATCGTGATGTAAACAAACTCTCTAATCCTGCTGGTGAACATAACTCTTGTGTTACCTGGCCTGAGCACGACTGATGAGTACCATTATGAATACCGCTATAAGACTTGGGTGGTGAGAGTAGTTTTATCTTAAACCAAAAGGATTTAACCCATGATATGATGAGGTTCGCATATTCTTGTAAGAGTCACGATTCTTACTTTTTCTGGGTCGACTATCTGCTTCGTCCCCTCGACCTCTGTCTCATTAGTTCCCAATATTAAATCTCTTCTCTGGCGACCACCACAACATTCCTGGAGTAGAATTCTTTGTACAGCACACCTTGTTCCGAAAGTATGTCGAAGCATACTAACAGATCCCCTGAATGCCTTGAGAACATATCAGTATACTTCTAGGTTAATTCATATCATATCAGTATATCCCCTGAATCTAAGGTATAGCTAACCTCATTTCAAATTATTATTAGAGTATGTTAACATATTTCCTTAGAAGCATACCAGCATATCTCTTATGTCATTACAGTCAACCAGTATACGCTCAGAGATAGATGCAAGCATATCAGGGTATATTAGCATACCCTGTAAGAGAGATATGAGCCTAGCTACATAACCCAGTATATCAGCATACCCCATATGCTCTTATAGTACATCAGCACACCCTCTGAGAGACAGAACCATACCAACATATCAGAACATATTAGTATATCCTTTAGAGTGATATGAACATAATGGCATATCAGATGACAAGAGTATATCAGCATAGTCTTTGAGGAGCATATCAGACCAACCTAGCATAAGCTCTTTAAGATAGATGGGAGCATATCTTAAATAGACTGGAACATACCAGAGCATATTAGCATATTAGCATATTAGCATATTAGCATATTAGCAAGGTGAGGAGGAGGAGGAGGAGGCAGGTGTCCACCGACCAGGTATGCCGATAGTCTGGTGATAATGTGGGTAAAACTGGTGTGTGTGTGTGTGTGTGTGTATGTGTGTGTGTGTGTGTGTGTGTTCGTTCTCATGTTTATTTCTTGTAAGGTATGTGTCACCTAGCCGGCCATTTTGTTTACATTTTTCGGTCGCTCTAAAATACCATTAAAACAATATTGAGTATAAACGTTTGGTTCAACTGATGATCTCAAACATGTCCCAACTTTTTTTTGCCTCAACTCCACATTCTGTAACTCATTTAGGTAGATGTCCCTCACTACACATACACTGGACTATGTGTAATGTTGCAGCTAATGTGTTATCAAGATATTGCACATTATAAGTTCATGTATGGTCATTATTATATCAAACGGAGAAATTTTAAAGAGCTATTACACCACCTGTATCATTAGTTGTCGCCAGGTGAAGGAATGTTTAGGTAGATTATATTTTATTTACTGTAATTAAAGTTTCAATACCTAAGACGTTCCACTATAAGAGTCTTTCAACCTCAAGTAAGGTCTAAAGACTTTCTACTCTTGGTCTTACACCCTGGAGTAGCTGTATCGTCCACATAGGTAATTACTCCACAAGGAACTACAAGTTACACCTTGATGTAATACTTCATTTATTGCCAAACTTTATAGGGAAATATTTTTTCACAAAGAATTTCAAGTTACAATTTCACATAAGTCACATTACAAACGTTCCTTCGGCTTACAGTTAAACTTTGCAATGTCAAGATATTTTTTTCACTGCAGAGGAAAGTATGCGTCATCATCACCACACACACACACACACAAAGACAAAACTCCTGTATCCAGATTCTCAAAAGTTTATAAATTAAATTCTTCCCTAAAATTAAACAGACAATACATCTATTTATCATAGAGTATGTGAACAATATCGACGCCATATTGATTACCATCTTTGAGTTATATAATTAGTTAGCTTCATAGTGTTAATTATTTAGTTAAAAAGGAAAAATAATCTACTAGTGTGTGTTGTGACCAAAATATATCAACATTGTATTTACTTTCTCCTCCAGGGGGCACTAAGTCTAGAAAAATGACACAATTGACATCTACATAAAGTGACTGATCAAGGGTAGATATTGGCTACCTTTTGTGTTACTTTGAGGTCGTAAGAACACACAGAGCTGCTCTTAAGGATGTTTACCACAATACACCTCAACCAGTATCTCATTCACTAAGGTCAAACAATAAATCTGGTTCACAAGATACACCGTAAATTTTATTAGAATACAATAATCAATTACTGTATTATTGTATTGAGGCGAATAGTCTTATGGTGTTAAGATGTGTTCTTAAGCCACGAAGGTAAACAAAAGGTATTCAATATCTGCCTTGGTTGACGATGATCTGTAGACGTTAGCAAGTCCTCCTCCTCCTGCTCTCGAGTAAGGTAAGGAAGGCCTCACCTGACCAAAATTGTTAATTAAGATATATTACCTGAAGATTAACCCTCCCAGCTTATTTCAAATAATGATTAACCTAACGCTACCTAGGAAGTTAAGTTAGGTTAGATTAAGTTAGGTTAGGTTAGGGTAGGGTATAGTAGGGTAGGGTAGGGTAGGTCAGGTCAGGTCAGGTCAGGTCAGGTCAGGCAGTGCCAGTGTAGTTAATCTTGAGGTTAAATAAACTAGAGGCTAATCTTCACATGAGCCAGTAAGACACTTTGACGGAGGCGGTTACGTACAACAGAAAAGCTCTGATAACATATAATGTACAGTATATACCGTTTAAGTTGCGTCAGCAGCTCTATACACCACTTATTGACTTACTCATTCACTGCCGTAGAAATATTTACTTCTCTAACAGTTTTCTATATGGTTCCCAGTCATTATAATACGACCTTGTAAAATCAAATGATCTAAATTAAACTAAACTTATCCAAATTAAACTTATTAGCTAACAAATCCTTCTAAAACACGATATATGCAAATCAAAAGTTCTAAATTCAACTTAACTTATCGTAATATAACTATTATAACTAAACCATTTAATTAAACCTAACCTAAACACCTCAAGTGCCACAAACAGAAGGAAAAAACACCTTTAATATTATCGTGTAGGAGGCCCCTGTAACCCACTAACTCCAGGTAATGCATCTATATCAATCTACCTGCGTTAGAAGCTCTATACGTGGCTATGATCGTTACCCACTGCTGGAGAACATTTGTACTTCTATAATTACCCTGGAGAAACAATGCACCAATTTACGATTTATTTATTTTATTTTTCATTTATTTTTTATTCTTGGTCCATACTGTAAACATCGCCCGCTTGTGAGTCCCGTCAGCCATTTTGTTCTAACTTTGGGGGATTCTAAAATAAGCTATAAATAAAAAAATAAATAAATAAATAAATAAAACAAACATCTTTTGTTTTTCTAACCCATGAGCTGTGAGTCTTCATTATATACTTCAACATTACTGTAAACTAAGGCTAGAGAGGGTGTGTACAGTACTAGTGGAGTCAAGACGAGAAGGTATTTCAAATCCATAAAGGGTTTTACAAGTGGAGAGTCTTACAAGTGGAGGTTCTTACAGGTGGAGAGTCTTACAAGTGGAGGGTCTTACAGGTGGAGGATTTTAATAAGGATAAATACAGCAAGTCTTACAATTGAATCAGCCAAGTCGAGGAAAACTCTTAAGAGTCACGTAACTTCTACCTGGTGTTACCTGTAATCAAGCTAAGGTATATGTAAGAAGAATATTATCTCGTTACTATCCATTCCTCTTCCACTATCCTGTGAGGTGGTGTATTAATAGGCACAGATACTCATGATAAAGAAGGAATAAAGAAAAAGACGCAAGATACCTATAAAATGCGACAGAATATACCCACACATGCGTAATCCTAACCCATCCCAACCCAACCCAACCCTATCCTACCCCCAGCTTCACCACAGTACACAAAGTCATTCTTGGTATCAGAATGACGCCTAAACACCCTGTATCGCCTAAGACACATTTGAATCAGATGGTTCGTTGACGGTTTTATTTCTTCGGTATAAACCAGAGAAGCAATTAGTTCGTGGGAACAGTGAGTCAAAATACTTCACATCAGCTTCGTTTACGACCTCCAGCTGATATTTACTTCTGTTGTCTATATCAATCACATTTTATAATGAAAACAAAAATATGGTTAGTTACTTAAAATGAAAAAAACATCATACTTAGATACTTAAGAGTGAGGAAAAAAGATACTTAAGATACTTAAAAATAAAAACACTCTTTGATACTTAAATTAGGACAAAATAAATGGACATAAAGATTTAACTATGAGCGGTGGATATTACGACATGTACCGGCTATCAATACAGAGGCGCTATTTAGCCGTGAAGTTCTCTCAGAAACTCAACAAGACAATATGTGGTCACGTAAAAATTTCAGGTTAATTTTTAACACCATCCGTCATTTTAAACCTTGGCACCTGTAGATTAAGAAAATATATGGTGATATTTTTTCTGATGGGATAAAGATCGTATTTGTCCAAAGAAGTAAGAGAGGAAAAAAATCACTTGAGAGGCATGACGCACAGAGTGTCTAAGGTGATAAAAGATCATATACTACCATTTGGGTTTTCAAATTAAGTTCATTACATAAAATATCAAACTCATAAAGATTACAAAAGAACAGAACATCATGAGCTCTCTACAGCTATTGTCAGCCGTCAATATGCTGATGTACAGAAACTACACAATGTTATTGGTGACTGTAATCCCAGGAAAATGATGCTCTTTTAAACTTGGTAACTGGAGCTGTAATGCCAGAAAATGCCAAATATGACAATCTATGTGCATATGAAGTTGGAAGACAAAATTATGAAAATTTTGTCAAGAAACGTATTGTTGGTCCATTGAGCATCTGGAAAAAGATGTCCAAGGTTAATCTTCTGTCGTGGAAAGCAGCAAATAAGACTTCAACCATCAAATTGCTATCACAAGTTATAGAACTTAAGCAGGACATACAGTATATGCATCACAGAAGGGCAGCACTGTACATATCAAGTCACCAGACACTGATGTTTTTGGCATATTAAAGCAGCCTCAACTTGGAGAAAATACAAGTATGAAAACAGGAACTGGTGAGCGACAACACATTGGGCAGAGAGCCTTACAGGTTTCCATGCCTTCACAGGATCTGACTGCATTGGAAAATTTGTTGGCAAAGGAAAGAAAGCATGTTGGAGCACTTTGATGAAATTTAACACAAAAGTCCTAGATGCATTCAAGATGCTGAGTAGACCAAATGCCCTCCAGCAGACATGTTTATTGGTCTAAAGGAATTTGTATTTAAGCTCTACTGTCCACGAATGACTTTCACTAAACTGTCATAACTTAGATGGCATCTCTTCAAGAAAACGCAGGCAGAAGCTGGAGAACTACCAGCGACTGCAGCAACTCTAGAGTATCATATATTGAGAGGAAGGTATCAAGCTCTTCTGTGGTCTTGTGATGCAGACAGTGAAATGCTTTCACAATTAGAGCATGGCTGGAAGATTGACAATGACTGTTTCATACTAGTAATATCAGACCAACCACCAGCTCCAGAAGCAATCACAGAACTTGTTAAATGTGGATGTGGCGTCAGGAAATGTGGATCATTGTCATGTTCATACAGAAAGAATCAGGAAGAATAGCATGACATGCACCGAGATGTGTAACTGTCAAGCAGATGATGAGAAATGCCTAAACAAGGTGAAGGAATCTGTTGTACACAGAAGACTCTGATGACGAGGACTGAAGCAATGTCGTAAATAATAACTTGTGACTTGTTTACACATGATGTATAACACTACAAACTTTTAATAAATATAAAACGGTGGTTCTAAGCTTTTCAGATAATGGTAATATGTATATGTTTAATTTCCAGTGTTTGTCTTTAGCAAATAATTTTACTTACTGCAATCTCTTTTTTGCCAGAGACAGGATGGCATATATGAGCAACCATGTTTGTAACACACTTATGATATTATAACAGCATTCATGATATATTATGTTAAATTGTAATCATATAATACTACATGTTCATAGGTTATTAGTCATGTTTTAAGTTAATTAGGACTTAATGGTAATACATCTGTGGTTCATTACGCCGCTCTTTAATAAAACTTCTTTAAAAGCATAAAACTTATAATAAACCGTTCAGAAAAAATGACAC
>NW_024756970.1:0-19451 GCF_018991925.1 Homarus americanus
GGCCGGGCACCCTTTCAGTGCCATGTCCCGGGGTGTGAGGGCGGGGCACACCTTCAGCCTCAAGACCCTGGGTGTGAGGGCGGGGCACACCTTCAGCCTCAAGACCCTGGGTGTGAGGCCCGGGCACTCGTTTAGGTCTATGACCAGGGGTGTGAGGGCCGGGCATACCTTCAATGCCATGGCCAGGGGTGTGACGGCCGGGTTACCACTTCAGTGCTATGACCCCGGGTGTGAGGGCCGGGCACCCCTTCAGTGACATGAATCGGGGTGTGAGGGCCGGGCACCCCTACAGAGCTATGAACCGGCGTGTGAGGGCCGGGCATCCCTTCACATGACACTGGGTGTGAGGGCCGGGATTCTTTTTAGTGCCACGACCAAGGGTGTGAGGGCCGGGCACCCGTTCAGTGCCATGAATCGGGGTGTGATGGCCAGGTACTCCTTCAGCTCCATGACCCGGTATGTGAGGGCCGGGCACCCCTCCAGCACCATGGCCCGGGGTGTGAGGGCCGGGCACCCCTGCATCACAATGGCCCGGGGTGTAAGGGCCGGGCACCCCTTCAGTGTCATGACCTGGGGTGTCAGGGCCGGACATCCCTCCAGCACCATGACCCGGGGTGTGACGGCCGGGCACCGCTTCAGTGCCATGACCCGGTGTGTGAGGGCCGAGCACCCCTTTAGTGCCATGAGCCGGGGTGTGAGGGCCGGGCACCCCTTTAGTACCATGAAACGGGGTGTGAGGGCCGGGAACCATACAGAGCTATGAACCGAAGAGTGAGAGCCGGGCACCCCTTCACATGACACGGAATGTGAGGGCCGGGCACCTTTTCAGTGCCATTACCCGGGGTGTGAGGTCCGGGCTCGATTTCAGTGCCATGAATCGGGGTGTGAGGTCCGGGCACCCCTCCAGCATCATGACACGAGGTATGAGGGCCGGGCACCCCTTCAGTGCCATGAGCCGTGGTGTGAGGGCCGGGCACCCCTACAGAGCTATGAACCCAGGTGTGAGGGCCGCGCACCCCTTCACATGACACGGGTGTGAGGGCCGGGCACCTTTTCAGCGCCATGAATCAGGGGTGTGATGGCCAGGCACCCCTTCAACTCCATGACCCGTGGTGTGAGTTAAGGAACCGCTTCAACCCCAAGACCTGGTAGTGAGGGCCGAACACTTGGGTCCATGACCCGGGGTGTGAGGCCGTGCACCCCCTTTCCAGTGACATGACCCAGTGTGAGGCCAGGCTGGCTTTGTGACATAACTTGGGGTGTGAGGGCCGGGCACCCCTCAGCACCATGACCCGGAGTGTGAGGGCCAGGCACCCTTCAATGCCATGAACCGGGGTGTGAGGGCCGGGAACCCCTTCAGTGCCATGAATCGGGATTTGAAGGCCGGGCACCTTTTCAGTGCCATGAAACGGGGTGTGAAGGCCGGGCACGCCTCCAGCACCATGACCCGGGGTAAGAGGGTCGGGCACCCCTTCAGTGCTATGACCCGGGGTGTGAAGGCCGGGCACCCCTTCAGCTCCATGACCAGGTATGTGAAGGCTGGGCACCCCTCCAACACGATGGACCGAGGTGTGAGGGCCGGGCACCCCTCCAGAAAGATGGCCCGGGGTGTAAGGGACGGGCAGCCCTTCGCTGTCATGTCCAGGGGTGTGTGGGCTGGGCACTCATTCAGTGCCATGACCTGGGGTGTGAGGGCCGTTCACCTCTTCAGCCCCATGACCCGGGGTGTGAGGGCCGGTCACTCGATTAGGTCTATTGCCTGGGGTGTGAGGGCCGGGCATACCTTCAGGGTCATGGCCAGGGGTGTGAAAGTTGGGCACCGCTTCAGTGCCATGACCCGGGGTGTGAGGGCCGGGCACCCCTTCAGTGACATGACCGGGGGCGTCAGAGCCGGGCACCCTTTCAGTGCCATGAGCCGGGGTATGAGGGCCGGGCACCCCTTTAGTTCTATGAAACGGGGTTGTGAGGGCCGGGCACCCGTTCACATGACACGGGTGTGAGGGTCGGGCACCTTTTCAGTGCCGTGAACCGGTTTATGAGGGCCGGGCATGCTTTCAGTGCCATGAATCGGGGTGTGATGTCTGGGCACCCCTTCAGCTCCATGACCCGTGGTGTGAGGATAGGGAACCGCTTCAACTCCTTGACCCCGGGGTGTGAGGGCCGGGCACCCCTTTAGGACCATGACCCGATGTGTGATGGCCATGCCCTCCTTCAGTGACATGACCCGGGGTGTGACGGCAGGCACCCCTTTAGTGACATGCCCCGGGGTGAGGGCCGGGCACCCCTCCAGCACCATGACCCCGAGTGTGAGGGCCGGGCACCCCTTCAGTGTCATGAACCGGGGTGTGACGGCCGGGCAATCTTCAGTGCCATGAACCAGGGTGTGAGGGGCCAGGAACCCTTTCAGTGCCATGAAACGGGGTGTGAAGGCCGGGCACCCCTACACTGCTGTGAACTGGGGTGTGAGGGCCGGGCACCCCTTCAAATGACCAGGGATATGAGGGCCTGGCACCCCTTCAGTGCCATGAATGGGGGTGTGACGGCCGGACACCCCTTCAGCACCATGAAACCGGGGTGTGAAGGCCGGGCTCGATTTCAGTGCCATGAATCGGGGTGTGGGGGCCGGGCACCCCTCCAGCACCATGACCCGGGGTGTGAGGGCCGGGCACCCCTTCAGTGCTATGACCCGGGGTGTGAGGGCCGGGCACCCTTTCAGTGACATGACCCGGAAGTGAGGGCCGGGCACCCCTCCAGCAGCATGGCCCAGGGTGTGAGGGCGGGGCACCCCTTCAGCACACCCATGGCCCGGGGTGTGAGGGCCGGGCACCTCTCCAGCACCATGGCCCGGGGTGGGAGGTCCAGACAGCTCTGCAACACCATGGCCCGGGTGTGAGGGCCGGGCACCCCTTCAGTGTCTTGACCCGGGGTGTCAGGGCCGGACACCCCTCCAGCACCATGGCCCGGGGTTTGACGGCCGGGCACCGCTTCAGTGCCATGTCCCGGGGTGTGAGGGCAGGGCACCTTTTCAGTGCCATGACCCTGGGTGTGAGAGCCGGGCTCGATTTCAGTGCCATGAATCAGGGTGTCAGGGCCGGACACCCCTCCAGCACCATGACCCGGGGTATGAGGGCCGGGCACCCCTTCAGTGCTATGACCCGGGGTGTGAGGGCCGGGAACCCTTTCAGTGACATGACCCGGGGTGTGAGGGCCTGGCACCCCTTCAATGACATGACCCGGGGCGTCAGGGCCGGGCACCCCTTCAGTGCCATGAGCCGGGCTGTGACGGCCGGGCACCCCTTCAGTGCCATGAAACGGGGTGTGAGGGCCGGGCACCCCTACAGAGCTATGAACCGGGGTGTGAGGGCCGGGCACCCCTTCACATGACACGGGGTGTGAGGGCCGGGCATCTTTTCAGTGCCATGACCCAGGGTGTGAGGGCCGGGCACCCATTCATTGCCATGAATCGGGGTGTGATGTCCGGGTACCTTTTCAATGCCATGAATCGGGGTGTGAGGGCCGGGCACCCCTACAGCACCATGGACCGGGGTGTGAGGGCAGGGCATACCTACAGTGCCATGTCCAGGGGTGTGATGGTCGGGCACCGCTTCAGTGCCATGACCCGGGGTGTGAGGGCCGGGAACCCCTTCAGTGACATGACCGGGGGCGTCAGGGCCGGGCACCCTTTCAGTGCCATGAGCCGGGCACCCCTTCAGTGCTATGACCCGCGGTGTGAGGGCCGAGCACCCTTTCAGTGCCATGACCCGGGGTGTGAGGGCCGGTCACTCCTTCAGTGCCATGACCCGGAGTGTGAGGGCCGGGCACCCCTTCAGCCCCATGACCCGAGGTGTGAGGGCCGGCCACCCATTTAGGTCTATAACCAGGTGTGTGAGGGCCGGGCACACCTTCAGTGCCATGACCAGGGGTGTGACGGCCGGGTCACCGCTTCAGTGCAATGACCCGGGGTGTGAGGGCCGGCCACCCCTTCAGTGATATGACCCGGAGCGTCAGTTACGGGCACCCCTTCAGTGTCATGAGATGGGGTGTGAGGGCCGGGCACCCCTACAGTGCCATGAAACGGGGTGTGAGCGCCGGGAACCCCTACAGAGCTATGAACCGGGGTGTGAGGGCCGGGCACCCCTTCACATGACACGGGGTGTGAGGGCCGGGCACCCCTCCAGCCCCATGGCCCGGGGTGTGAGGGCCGGGCACCTCTCCAGCACCATGGCCCGGGGAGTGATGGCTGGGCACCCCTTCAGTGACTTAACCCGGGGTGTGAGAGACGGGCACCCCTTTAGTGCCATGAAACGGGGTGTGAGTGCCGGGCAACCCAACAAAGCTATGAATCGGGGTGTGAGGGCCGGGCACCACTTCACATGACACGGGGTGTGAGGGCCGGGCACCCTTCCATATGACACGGGGTGTGAGGGCCGGGCACCTTTTCAGTGCCATGACCCAGAGTGTTAGGGCCTGGCTCGATTTCAGTGCCAAGAATCGGGGTATGAGGGTCGGGCACCCCTCCAGTGACATGACCTGGGGTGTGAGGGCCGGGCACCCTTCCAGCACCATGACCCGGGGTGTGAGGGCCGGGAACCGCTTCAACCCCATGACCCGTGGTGCGAGGGCCGGGCACCCCTTTAGGTCCATGACCCGGGGTGTGAGGGCCGTGCACCCCTTCAGTGCTATGACCCGGGGTGTGAGGGCCGGGCATCCCTTCAGTGTCATGAACCGGGGTATGAGGGCCGGGCACCCTTTCAGTGCCATGAAACGGGGTGTGAGGATCCGGGCACCCCTTCAGTGCTATGACCCGGGGTGTGAGGACCGTGCACCCTTTCAGTGACATGACCCGGGGTGTGAAGGGCGGGCACCCCTTCAATGACATGACCCGGGGTGTGTGGGCCGGACACCCTTTCAGTGCCATGACCCGGGGTGTGTGGGCCGATCACTCCTTCGGTGCCATGACCCGGTGTGTGAGGGCCGGGCACCCCTTCAGCCCCATGACCCGAGGTGTGAGGGCAGGGCCACCCGTTTAGGTCTATAACCAGCTGTGTGAGGGCCAGGCACACCTTCAGTGCCATGGCCAGGGGTGTGACGGTAGGGTGTGTCAATTTTGTCAACATGTTAAAAATCAAATTTGGTAGTCAAAATATTGTGCCTCTTTATGTCTAAACTTGAGATTAGTAAACAAAAATGAATTGAAATAACCCTCACCTACATCAATTATACCTTAAAGTTTCAAATATCAGTATTTCAACAAATTAATGAGACTTGATTAGAATTATTCACTTGATATTAACTAATCTCATGTAAGCATATGGATTATGGAGTATTTTATGGTTCTATAGCTTGTGTACAATATGCATATGCATGTCAGAACATGAACATGAACAGGCTCTCCGTGTGGGACAGTTTAATTCTTGTTTTGACTTGTACCAAGCGTGAGGATAAGGCGCCCGGCTCACTCTCCTTCTAGATATCATAGACGGTGGTTTGCTCTCATTGCACTTGCACCTACTCTACCAGACGAATTCTACATTTTAATTATTGTAAGTAGGGCATATTGATTGTCGCAGTTACTTATATCATTGTATAAAACATTATGTTCTAAGAAATTATTATGTTATTTCTGTTACAGCATTTTGATAAACAAATTGATATTTTTTGAAACAACAATTGAATTATGAAACATTGAAATATTTTTCTATTTGTCAGATAGTGTGAAGATGTCAAAATTGAAGACAAGAAGTCAGTTGTCAACCCACTTGAGCCTGCTAGTTGGTAAAGGGAAGGAGCTTCCTGTATCAGAACTTCCAACAGTGAGAGACATGCTAAGATTAGGGTTACTCCTTCGAGAAAAAAATGCAAAGGACAGAAGGAACTATACAGATAAAGAACTCATAAATGACATGATAGTCCTCTTCTGCATCAATGGACAAAAGCTAATGCACTATTCAAACCACCTGTGATTAATCAGTGTCGAACTATTGAGCTAAAACTAACGAAATTATGGCACAAAGCAGTTGAAACATCACTTGGTAAAGGAAACTTGGCCAGGAAAAATGAATTTCTGCACACACTTGATACTCTGTTTGACATTTTGACCTGCAAGTGCTCCATACAATTATGTTCTGAATCCAACTGTTCTCACTCAGGTAAGAGAGAAAATAATTCCCACATTGATTGTGGTTGTCCTCGTGAAAAGAAGATCCCTGTTTTAGAGCTTGAATTTATAAAGGCACAGAGGACAAAGGCAGAAGGCCAAGGAAGTATGCAAATGGGTTCAATAGATTATTCAGAAACAAAGAAGCAGATTGCTAATGCCAAGAAGAGAGAACAAATCCGAGAGAGGGAACAAAAGAAGAAAATGAAGAGTGAAGAAGCCATCCAAAGAGAGGAAGAGCTGTGTCAAGATGTTTATCACTTCTTTGATAGTTCTTCTGATGAACAGGAAGCAACATCAGATGATAGTTCCAAAGAGCCATCTGAACCTTTACCAAAGAAAATGAAATACAACACAAGAAATATTTCAAACATTGCTTTAGCTAGTATTCGCCACCATGCTGGACTTCGTGAGGCTGCAGAAATTGCAACTGCCGCTTGGATAGATGCAGGCCTCATCAGCCGAGAGGATGTATCTTTGGTGATAGATCATAATAAAATTAGAAGAGCACAAGAAAAAATAATGAAGGAAATATCTGATCAGCATGAAAAAGATTTAAGCGAGGGAGGGCTCTCCTGTCTTTTGTTTGATGGAAGAATAGATGACACAAAAGTTTTGCTAGAAGTAGAGGGAGTGAACAGAAAGTTTCCAGGTCTCATCAAAGAAGAACACTACTCTGTCTGTTCTGAGCCTGGTGGTCGGTTTTTGTTTCACTTTGCTCCCGAAACTGAAGTAGAAGGGAAGAAACATGCAGAGGTCATTGCTGATCATATTTTATGTTGGGTTCAGGAGAGAGGACTTGGCAGTTCACTGCAGGCTGTTGGTGGAGATTCAACTGCAGTGAACACCGGATGGCAGGGGGGTGTAATGACGCATTTAGAGAAAAAACTAGGAAGAAGACTTGTTTGGATTGTATGTGATTTACATACAGGCGAGCTACCTCTTCGTCATCTCATCCAGGAACTTGATGGTCCTACAAAGAGCAACAACAAGTGGTCAGGTCCCCTTGGCATCATGCTGGATGAAGCAACACAACTAGAAATAAATACAACCTTTCCAAAGGTCGAAGTTGGCCCTCCCCTTCCGGCGTTGTCTGAAGGAGTCATCAAAGATCTCAGCACAGATCAATCCTATGCTTATCGTATTGCCCAAGCAATAAGATCAGGAGAAGTGCCTCAGTCATTGGCTCTCTTGGAGATTGGACCTGTCAGTCACAGCCGTTGGTTAACTACAGCTCTTCGTTTCTGCAGGATTTGGATTTCCAAACACGAATTGAAGGGCAAAGTGCTGAAGAATTTGAGGTTAATTGTTGAATTTATTATTGGAGTTTATCTTCCCCAGTGGTTTAGTGTGAAACTTAATCCTATGTGGGTGGATGGGCCCAATCACCTTTTGTTTCAATTGCAGCTAGTAAGAACACAGAGGAAGGTAGTGAGGGACATCGTGTTACCTGTGGCAAGAAGGTCCGCTTGGTATGCTCGATCAGAAGCAGTTTTGCAAGCAATGCTTTGCAGTCAATGTACCAATCTCCGAACCGAGGCTGTAGAAGTCATTCTAAAGATTAGAGGAACGCTAATAGATGACGACCAGTTGGGAGACTGTTCGTTTCATTCAAGAAAAGTTCCCCCAATAAACGTCAATGCCACCAAATTGTCAGAATTGGTTGACTTGAGTTTGGAAGTCTTAGAGCCACCATTGATAACAAGTCTAACTAGCCAAGAATTGAGAAACCTTAAAGAGACTCCAATGCAGGTGCCGAAGTGACCTTCCCACACTCAAAGTGTGGAGAGATGTGTGAAAATGGTCACAGAAGCAGCGGGCCATGTTTACAGCCACGAGAGGCGAGAAGGTTACATCAAAGCACAAATAGCAAGCAGACTACTGATGACAAGAAACCAAAGCAAAGAGAGTATGAAGGCATTGGTTACTTTCAAATAGACTACGGATAATAAAATATAATAATTTGAAACTTGAAACAGTAACATGTGTGCAAACGCTGGTTATGTTATAAATTCACAAATATGTACATTTAAAAATCCATTTGATGTAGGTAGGACTTATTATAAAAAAAAATTTATGCCAGAATATTGTTTTGCATGCTTAAAGACTACAATAAATTGCTACCAATTACTCGATTTTCAATTTAGCCAGTTCACCCCCTAAATTGACACACCATAGTGTGACGGCCGGGCACCACTTCAGTACAATGACGCAGGGTGTGAGGGCCGGGCACCCCTTTAGTGCCATGAGCCGGGGTGTGAGAGCCGGGCACCCCTTTAGTGCCATGAAACGGGGTGTGAGGGCCAGACACCCCTACAGAGCTATGAACCGGGGTGTGAGGTCCGGGCACCCCTTCACATGACACGGGGTGTGAGGGCCGAGCACCTTTCCAGTGCCATGACCCGGGGTGTGAGGGCCGGGCTCGATTTCAGTGCCATGAATTGGGGTGTGAGGGCCGGGCACCCCTCCAGCACCATGACCCGGGGTATGAGGGCCAGGCACCCCTTCAGTGCTATGACCCGGGGTGTGAGGGACGGGCACCCTTTCAGTGACATGATCCAGCTTGTGAGGGCCGGGCACCCCTTCAATGACATGACCCTGGGTGTGTGGGCTGGGCACCCTTTCAGTGCCATGAACCGGGGTGTGAGGGCTGGGCACCCCTTCAGCCCCATGACCCGGGATGTGAGGGCCGGGCACTAGTTTAGGTCTATGACCAGGGGTGTGAGGGCCGAGCATACCTTCAGTGCCATGGCCAGGGGTGTGACGGCCGGGCACCGATTCAGTGCCATGACCCGGGGTGTGAGGGCCGGGCACCCCTTTAGTGCAATGAAACGGGGTGTGTGGGCAGGGCACCTCTACAGAGCTATGAACCGCGGTGTGAGGGCCGGGAAACCCAACAGAGCTATGAATCGGGGTGCTAGGGCCGGGCACCACTTCACATGACACAGGGTGTGAGGGCCGGGCACCCTTCCATATGACACGGGGTGTGAGGACCGGGTACCTTTTCAGTGCCATGACCCGAGGTTTGAGGGCCGGTCACCCCTTCAGTGCCATGAATCAGGGTGTGAGCGCCGGGCACCCTTCAGCAATATTACCCGGGGTGTGAGGGCCGGGCTCGATTTCAGTGCCATGAATCTGGGTGTGAGGGCTTCGCACCCCTCCAGCACCATAACCCGGGGTATGAGGGCGGGCACCTTAGTGCTATGACCCGGGGTGTGAGGGCCGGGCACCAGTGACATGATCCAGGTGAGGCGGGCACCCCTTCAATGACACGACCCGCTGTGTGTGGGTTTGGGCACCCTTTCAGTGCCATGAAGCGGGTGTGAGGGCCGGTCCTTCAATGCCATGACCCGGGATGTGAGGGCCGGGCACTCGTTTAGGTCTATGACCAGGGGTGTGAGGGCCGGGCATACCTTCAGTGCCATGGCCAGGGGTGTGACGGCCGCACCGATTCAGTGCCATGACCCGGGGTGTGAGGGCCGGGCACCCCTTTAGTGCAATGAAACGGGTGTGAGGGCAGGGCACCCCTACAGAGCTATGAACCGCGGTGTGAGGGCCGGGCACCCCTTCACATGACACGGGTGTGAGGGTCGGGCACCTTTTCAGTGCCATGAACCGGGGTGTGAGGCCGGGCACCCTTTCAGTGCCATGAATCGGGGTGTGATGACCGGGCACCCCTTCAGCACCCGTTCAACCGCTTCATGACCCTGGGTGTGAGGGCCGGGCACCCCTTTATGTCCCTTCCCGGGGTGTGATGGCCGTGCACCCCTTCAGTGACATGACCCGGGTTGTACGGGCCGGGAACCCCTTTAGTGTCATAACTTTGGGTGTGAGGGCCGGGCACCCTTCCAGCACCATGACCCGGAGTGTGAGGGCCGGGCACCCCTTCAGTGTCATGAACCGGGGTGTGACGGACGGGCACCCCTTCAGTGCCATGAACCGGGGTGTGAGGGCAGGGCACCTCTTCAGCACCATGACCCGAGGTGTGAGGGCCAACCACCCCTCAGTGCCATGAATCGGGGTGTGAGGGCCGGGCACCCCTTTAGCACCATGACCCGGAGTGTGAGGGCCGGGCTCGATTTCAGTGCCAGGAATCGGGGTGTGAAGGCCGGGCACCGCTACAGTGCTGTGAACTGGGGTGAGAGGCCCGGGCACCCCTCCAGCACCATGACCCGGGGTATGAGGGCCGGACACCCCTTCAGTGCTATGACCCGGGGTGTGAGGGCCGAGCACCCTTTCAGTGCCATGACCCGGGGTGTGAGGGCCAGCCACTCCTTCAGTGCCATGACCCGGGGTGTGACGGCCGGGCACCCCTTCAGCCCCATGTCCCGAGGTGTGAGGGCCGGCCACCCGTTTAGGTCTATAACCAGGTGTGTGAGGGCCGGGCACACCTTCAGTGCCATGGCCAGGGGTGTGACGGCTGGGCACCGCTCCATTGACATGACCCGGGGTGTGAGGGCCGGTCACTCCTTCAGTGCCATGACCCGGGGTGTGAGGGCTGGGCACCCCTTCAGCCCCATGACCCGGGATGTGAGGGCCGGGCACTCGTTTAGGTCTATGGCCAGGGGTGTGAGGGCCTGGCAGCCCTTCAGTGCTATGACCCGGGGTGTGAGGGCCGAGCACCCTTTCAGTGCCATGACCCGGGGTGTGAGGGCCAGCCACTCCTTCAGTGCCATGACCTGAGGTGTGACGGCCGGGCACCCCTTCAGCCCCATGTCCCGAGGTGTGAGGGCCGGCCACCCGTTTAGGTCTATAACCAGGTGTGTGAGGGCCGGGCACACCTTCAGTGCCATGGCCAGGGGTGTGACGGCTGGGCACCGCTTCAGTGACATGAACCGGGGTGTGAGGGCTGCCACCCCTTCAGTGACATGACCCGGGGCGTCAGTTACTGGCACCCCTTCAGTGCCATGAGCCGGGGTGTGAGGGCCGGGCACCCCTTGAGTGCCATGAAACGGGGTGTGAGGACCGGGCACCCCTAGAGAGCTATGAACCGGGGTGTGAGGGCCGGGCACTGTATGTATATTCTGTATTATGTATGCTGTATTATATATTATGTATATATATGATGTATGTGCTCCATTTATATATATTATTTATTCAGCCTAGGTAGCAGCGCGTGGCAATGTTATTACCATTTCCCACATGCTTAATTAATGTGCCTGGCGACGTATGGAAGCTGTTAATGTCTCACTTGCCATACGTCGTCTATAGAGCAGTTGACATGCAGACAGGTTGAGGAGCGGTACTCCCCTTGTGTACATATCTCTTATCCAGTAAATAGAACCTACAAAATCTATACAGGTGTTTGTGTTCGCTCCTGTATATTGAACTTATTACCCAGAACATGAACATGGCCCAGTGTGTACTTTTACTGGATAATTACGAGTGACAGTGCAAAGTTTGTGGAAAGCCGGCTTATGGACTCCTTGCCCTGCGTCAACCGCCGCCTGCCAACCCTCCTCGAAGAATTTAGCAACTTTGAGCAGTGTCAGTGACAGTGATTTTCTGTGAAGTGTTTAGTGCATTGTGTGTTTCGTGCCATTCATGAGTGACCTTCTTCTAAAGGATTCCCAAGGTACACGGCATGTTCTGGGCATTTGTAAGGAGTAGACTTCAGTACACCTCCCCTCGCCAAGCCTGGAGGGTAACTGCCGCTAGTAGTCGTCTCCACCCCCCCTCACAGCGTCGTCTCCACACCCCTTCACAGCTCGAGGAGACCGCTCTCACTGCCCGGGACACACACACACGTACACACACACTGACCGCGGTGATTTCCTTATATATATTTTATATATATAATCTACTTATCTGTGTATTTAATTAAATTTTTGTCTGAGTTCTTGTTGATACGACGGGCTGACCGGTCAACACTGATTTAGACACAGTACACAGATGAAGTAGTTATGTCTCGTGCCTTACATAGCCGTGGAACCAGCGTCCGGATGAGTCAGTCGGATGATAGCCCCGCAGAGATGGATGACCAGGCTGACCATGACGCTCCAGCTCCCACAACATCGCGCAGCCCTTCACCTCCATATTCAGCGTTGTCTCCAGAGATAATTGCTTTAATGAAGTTTATGAGAGATGAAAGGCGCGAGGATGACGCTAACAGACGTGTGGCGGATGAACACAGAAGGCAAGCAGAGGCAGAGAGAGACCACCAACGGAGATTGGAAGACAGTGCACGGTTTGAAGCTTTGATATCTCGCCTCACTGTTAACCAAGCCCCTGGCTCTAACACTGCCTCGGTACTGAATGGTTCAGATACCTCATCAATGCTTCCTTCACGCCCCCCAGCCCCACCTAAAGCAGCTGCTCAAACACCACCCATCTTGAAGCCTGATGTGAATTTCCAGACTTTTCGTGAATGGCGGCGACGTGGACTGATTATGCTACAATGGTGGATCTCCAGAGTTTGTCACAGCCTAAACAACTCATCCAGCTGCGTATGTGCCTGTCCTTGGAAATTCAGCGTGTCTTGGAACATCCGTTGCAGGTACCTCCGACCTCTTCGCTGTCTGTAGAGGAGGTATTGGACATTCTACAATGGCACATCAAAGGACAGCAGATTGAAGCTCTGCGCAGGAGGGAATTGTTTAGCTGCAGACAGATGGAGGGTGAGACTTTTGACGCCTTTTATGTACGTCTTAAGAGAGCCTCGGAAGAGGTAGATATATGTCTAGGCCACCACCAGCAGTGCGAGGAGACCCAGTTGAAGCAGGTGATCCTGATGGGTGTTAAGGACGAGGAACTTGTCCAACGCCTCACCTCCCTCGACTCTTCCTCTTCTCTCAAGGATGTGTTGACGATATGTCGCTCCTATGAGGCTGCCAGGTGTGTCACCTCTGCCATCCGAGCTCCCCCTACAGCTGTACGCGCTGTGTCCCGGTACAAGGACAAGAAGTCTGTTCCTACGCCTTCGCCCACCACGTCCACGCCCGGTTCATTTTGTAACAACTGTGGTAAGCAGCACGGAACACAGGTGTGTCCAGCTGCTGAGTCTACATGCAACAGTTGTGACCGTAAGGGCCACTGGTCACTCACAGTACGGTGCCCTGCCAAACGCGTCCAGTGCAATGTGTGTGGTCGTCTGGGCCACTATGACAAGTGTTGCCCTTCCAACAAACCCAAGGGACAGCGTCGGCGGAAGCATCAGCTCCCTTCCACCAGAGAGGGCCGCCCACAGTCTTCCAATCAGAAGCATGACGACCCTGGACAAGGCTCGAGCCATATTAGGAATGTGTGCTCCCCCCCGCGTCCCAGGACCAAAGTCCCCCAGTACATCAGTGTCATTGTGACCTACCGCAGTGTGTCATCCCGTCTTCAGATGTTGCCCGACACCGGCGCTGATGCTACAGTCATCGGTCCCCAGCATTTGCAATGCTTGGGGCTCTCTCAAAGCGATCTAGGACCGCCTCCCAAGGACCTCTGCGTCACGGCAGATGGTTCACAGATGGCCCCAGCCCTAGGATCACTCCGAGCACAAGTCACCTTTGGCAACAGGTCGTGTCAAGCCTGGATTGATGTGCATAACGGTGTCCCGACTCCTTTGCTGTCCTAAAGACATTGCCAAGAGTTGGCCATCATCTCCCAGGACTTCCCCAAACCTATTCTTGAGGTAAAATACGCCAACAGGGTGCACGAAGGGAGCAGCAACTACCTTGCTGCCGCCCTACCCCTTCCTCTGGCCAGTGACACCTCTCCTTCGGTAGTTGTCCCTGCTGCATCACGTCCCCACGTCTTGGCTCGCCTTCACGACAGTCACCGTGGAGCTGAGGCCACCAAACGACGAGCAAGACAGACTGTGTTCCGGCCTGGCATCGACCCCGACATCTCCAATGCTGTCCAGGTGTGTATTACAACCCAGCCAGCAGCAGGAACCCTTTATGAGTGACGACAACCCCACCCGCCCCTTTGAGTCTGTGTCGGCCGACTTTTTCTGTGTCAGGAAAGTCCTTCCTTGTTATCGCCGACCGTCTCTCTGGTTGGCCGGTTGTCATCAAGTGCGGTAATGACACGACGTCTGCCGCCACCATCAGCAAGTTCCGCCACTACTTCCGTGACGTGGGCGTTCCTGTGCGCCTGCGAACCGACGGAGGGCCTCAGTTCACAAGCCAGGACTTTGCTGTGTTCGTCGACCGATGGGGAGTCCGGCATGTGTTGTCATCGCCCCATTACCCGCAGTCCAACGGCCACGCTGAGGCTGCTGTCAAATCCCTGAAGCACCTCATCCTTAAGGTGGCCCCTTCTGGGAACATTGACTGCGAGGCCTTCGACCGGGGTCTTCTTGAACTCCGCAACACACCTAACTACACCGGACGCTCCCCTGCCCAGGTTTTGTATGGACGCCCCCTTCGTTCTTGTGTCCTTGCTCACCCTCAATCCTTCTCCAAGGAGTGGCAGGCCAACACAGAGGATTGTGATCGCCGAGCCGCCGAACGTGTTCAGGACGTCGTCGCCCGCTACAACGACCACGCCCTTTCTCTCCCCAGGTTGAGTGTCGGCACCCAAGTCCGTGTTGAGGACCCGACCTCCCTACGTTGGGACAAAGTAGGCGTAGTCATGGGTCTCGGTAGGTCACGGGACTACCAGGTGCGGTTACCCAGTGGTCGTGTGTGGTGGAGGAACCGCCGTTTTCTCCGCCCCGTAACAATGCCTTCTGCTGACCCCGCCACCAGTGTTGAGTCCCATACCCTTCCCAGTGATCGAGTCCCTCGACGCTCAGAACGGATCCAAAAGAAAAGGTCCGCTCAAGACTTTGCTATGAGCGTATAGGGGGGAGGGAGGTGTATGTATATTCTGTATTATGTATGCTGTATTATATATTATGTATGTATATGATGTATGTGCTCCATTTATATATATTATTTATTCAGCCTAGCTAGCAGCGTGTGGCAATGTTATTACCATGTCCCACATGCTTAATTAATGTGCCTGGCGACGTATGGAAGCTGTTAATGTCTCACTTGCCATACGTCGTCTATAGAGCAGTTGACAAGCAGACAGGTTGAGGAGCGGTACTCCCCTTGTGTACATATCTCTTATCCAGTAAATAGAACCTACAAAATCTATACAGGTGTTTGTGTTGGCTCCTGTATATTGAACTTATTACCCAGAACATGAACAGGCACCCCTTCACATGACACGGGGTGTGAGGGCCGGGCACCTTTTCAGTGCCATGACCCAGGGTGTGAGGGCCTGGCACCCGTTCAGTGCCATGAAACGGGGTGTGAGGGCCGGGCACAAATACTGAGCTATGAACCGGGGTGTGAGGGCCGGGCACCCCTTCACATGACAAGGGGTGTGAGGGCCGAGCACTCGTTTAGGTCTATAACCAGGTGTGTGAGGGCCGGGCACCGCTTCAGTTCCATGTCCCGGGGTGTGAGGGCCGGGCACCCCTTTAGTGCCATGAGCCGGGGTGTGAGGGCCGAGCACCCCTTTAGAGCCATGAAACGGGGTGTGAGGGCCGGGCAACCCTACAGAGCTATGAATCGGGGTGTGAGGGCCGGGCACCACTTCACATGACACGGGGAGTGAGGGCCGGGCAGCCCTTCATATGACCCGGGGTGTGAGGGCCGGGCTCGATTTCAGTGCCATGAATCGGGGTGTGAGGGCCGGGCACCCCTCCAGCACCATGATCCGGGGTATGAGTGCCGGGCACCCCTTCAGTGCTATGACCCGTGGTGTGCGGGCCGGGCACCCTTTCAGTGACATGACACCGGGGATGTGAGGGCCGGGCACCCTTTCAATGACATGACCCGGGGAGTGTGGGCAGGGCACCCTTTCAGTGCCATAACCCGGGGTGTGAGGGCCTGTCACTCCTTCAGTGCCATGAACCGGGGTGTGAGGGCGGGGCACACCTTCAGCCCCATGACCCGGGGTGTAAAGGCCGGGCACTCGTTTAGGTCTATGACCAGGGGTGTGAGGGCCGGGTACTCTTTTAGGTCTATGACCTTGGGTGTGAGGGCCGGGCACCCCATCAGCACCATGACCCGGGGTGTGATGGCCGGGAACCGCTTCAACCCCATGACCCGGGGTGTGAGGGTCGGGCACCCCTCAGCCACCATGAACCGGGGTGTGAGGGCCGGGCACCCTTTCAGTGCTATGAATCCGGGTGTGAAAGCCAGGCACCCCTTCAGCACCATGCCCCGGGGTGTGAGGGCCGGGCATCCCTTTAGTGACATAACCCGGGGTGTGCGGGCCGGGCACCCTTTCAGTGCCATGAATCGGGGTGTGAAAGCCGGGCACCCATTCAGCACCATGACCCAGAGTGTTAGGGCCGGGCTCGATTTCAGTGCCAAGAATCGGGGTGTGAGGGCCGGGCACCCCATCAGCACCATGACCCGGGGTGTGATGGCCGAGAACCGCTTCAACCCCATGACCCGGGGTGTGAGGGCCGGGCACCCCTCAGCCATCATGACCCGGGGTGTGAGGGCCGGGCTCCCTTTCAGTGCCATGAATCGGGGTGTGAAAGCCGGGCACCCCTTCAGCATCATGACCCTGGGTGTGAGCGCCAGGCACCCCTTCAGTGCCATGACCAGGGGGGTGAGGGCCGGGCAACCCTTCAGTGACATGACCTGGGGTGTGAGGGCCGGGCACCCCTTCAGTGACATGACCCGGGGTGTGAGGGCCAGGCTCCCGTCCAGCACCATGACCCGGGGTGTGAGGGCCGGGAACCCTTTCAGTGCCATGACCCGGGGTGTGAGGGCCGGTCACTCCTTCAGTGCCATGACCCGGGGGGTGAAGGCTGGGCACCCCTTCAGCCCCATGACCCGGGGGGTGAGGGCCGGGCACTCGTTTAGCTCTATGACCAGGGGTGTGAGGGCCCGGCATACCTTCAGTGCCATGGCCAGGGGTGTGAGGGCCGGGCACCTCTTCAGTGACATGACCCGGGGCTTTAGGGCCGGGCACCCCTTCAGTGCCATGAGCCGGGGTGTGAGGGTCTGGCATCCCTTTAGTGCCATGGAACGGGGTGTGAGGCCCGGGCACCCCGACAGAGCTATGAACTGGGGTGTGACGGCCGGGCACCTATTCATTGCCATGGCCCGGGGTGTGAGGGCCGGGCACCCTTTCACTGCCATGAATCGCGGTGTGATGGCCGGGCACCCCTTCAGCTCCATGACCCGTGGTGTGAGGACCGGGAACCGCTTCAACCCCATGACCCGGGGTGTGAGGGCTGGGCACCCCTTTAGTTCCATGACCCGGGGTGTGAGGGCCGTGCACCCCTTCAGCGACATGACCCGGGGTGTGAAGGCCGGGCACTCTTTCAGCTCCATGACCCGTGGTGTGAGGTCCGGGAACCGCTTAAACCCAATGACCCGGGGTGTGAGGGCCAGGCACCCCTTTAGGTCCATGACCCGGGGTGTGAGGGCCGTGCACCCCTTAAGTGACATGACCCGGGGTGTGAGGGCCGGGCACCTCTTTAGACTCATGACCCGGGGTGTGAGGGCCGGGCACCCCTCCAGCACCATGACCTGGAGTGTGAGGGGCTGGCACCCCTTCAGTGACATGATCCGGGGTTTGAGGCTGCACCCTTCAGCACCATGACACGGGGTGTGAGGGCCTGGCACCCCTTCAGTGCCAAGACCCGGGGTGGAGGGCTGGGCTTCTCAGTGACATGACCTGGGGTGTGAGGGCCGGGCACCCTTTCAGTGTCATAAACCTGGTTGTGAGGGACGGGCACCCCGTAAGTGCCATGAAACGGGGTGTGAGTGCCGAGCACCCATACAGTGCTTTGAAAAAGGGTGTGTGTGCCGGGCACCCCTTCACATGACCTGGGGTGTCAGGGCCGGGCACCCCTCCTGCACCATGACCGGCGGTGTGAGCGCCGGGCACCCCATAAGTGAGATGAACCAGGGTGTTAGGGCCGGGCACCCCTTCAGTGCCATGAAACGGGGTGTGAGTGCCGGGCACCCCATCAGCACCATGACCCGGGGTGTGATGGCCGGGAACCGCTTCAACCCCATGACCCGGGGTGTGAGGGCCGGGCACCCCTCAGCCACCATGAACCGGGGTGTGAGGACCGGGCACCCTTTCAGTGCTATGAATCCGGGTGTGAAAGCCGGGCACCCCTTCAGCACCATGCCCCGGGGTGTGAGGGCCGGGCATCCCTTTAGTGACATAACCCGGGGTGTGTGGGCCGGGCACCCTTTCAGTGCCATGAATCGGGGTGTGAAAGCCGGGCACCCATTCAGCACCATGACCCAGAGTGTTAGGGCCGGGCTCGATTTCAGTGCCAAGAATTGGGGTGTGAGGGCCGGGCACCCCATCAGCGCCATGACCCGGGGTGTGATGGCCGAGAACCGCTTCAACCCCATGACCCGGGGTGTGAGGGCCGGGCACCCCTCAGCCATCATGACCCGGGGTGTGAGAGCCGCGCACCCTTTCAGTGCCATGAATCGGGGTGTGAAAGCCGGGCACCCCTTCAGCATCATGACCCCGGGTGTGAGCGCCAGGCACCCCTTCAGTGCCAAGGACTAGGGGGGGGTAGGACCGCACCCCTTCAGTGCCATGACCCGGAGTGTGAGGGCCGGGCACCCTTTCAGTGACATGACCTGGGGTGTAAGGGCAGGGCACCCCTCCAGCACCATGACCCGGGGTGTGAGGGCCGGGCACCCCTTCAGTGTCATTAACCGGGGTGTGACGGCCGGGCTCCCCTTCAGTGCCATGACCCGGGGTGTGAGGGCCGGGCACCCCTTCAGTGACATGACCTGGGGTGTGAGGGCCGCACCCTTCAGTGACACATGACCCAGGAGGGCCAGGGCCCTGTCCAGCACCATGACCCGAGGTGTGAGGGCCGGGAACCCTTTCAGTGCCATGACCCGGGGTGTGAGGGCCGGTCACTCCTTCAGTGCCATGACCCGGGGGGTGAAGGCTGGGCACCCCTTCAGCCCCATGACCCGCGGGGTGAGGGCCGGGCACTCGTTTAGCTCTATGACCAGGGGTGTGAGGGCCCGGCATACCTTCAGTGCCATGGCCAGGGGTGTGAGGGCCGGGCACCTCTTCAGTGACATGACCCGGGGCTTTAGGGCCGGGCACCCCTTCAGTGCCATGAGCCGGGGTGTGAGGGTCTGGCATCCCTTTAGTGCCATGGAACGGGGTGAGAGGCCCGGGAACCCCGACAGAGCAATGAACTGGGGTGTGACGGCCGGGCACCTATTCATTGCCATGACCCCGGGTGTGAGGGCCGGTTACCCTTTCAGTGCCATGAATCGCGGTGTGATGGCCGGGCACCCCTTCAGCTCCATGACCCGTGGTGTGAGGACCAGGAACCGCTTCAACCCCATGACCCGGG
>NW_024756971.1:0-25023 GCF_018991925.1 Homarus americanus
CATATCCTGGAAGTAAACCGAATATAATCGCTATCCAACTTTTCCAACCTGGACCTCTCGAACGGACTTCACCTCCCGAATCTCTATCATATACTAACTGTAACTTGCAGCAGAGTAGTGATGAAAACAAACTATTGAATAATCCTTCTATCAGTTTTATGTTATTTGCTTTACTTCCAGAACAAACTTGCTCAACCACGACAGTTTCAGAGCCCTTCTCCCTGTGTGTAGTACTATAATACATTATGTACAAAGAGGAAACCTCAAATACATTTCCGTTCTTTATACCTCAACTGCCCACACCACCACTACCATTTCCTCCACCCACACCCTTGTATTCAGATCACCAGCATCAACAAAGTATTACCTCTCTCGCTGAACAACACATTTCAGCTCGATTAATCAAAGAGCTTGTTTTTGTGTTTTGTTTCATATTCTTCGTTCAAACTTACCCAACAGTTATTCTGGTCTCGATTAAGTCTATCTTCAACCTATTCCACAATGATCGTAAACAAATTGATTCATTTATTACCACATGTCTCCCTATCTGACCAAAACATTGAAAGTTGTTCTATCCCTCTTCTCTTGTCTTTACCTAATAAAAGCATCTCTCTCTCTCAGTATTTCTACCTCTCTCCTCCCATGTACTGTACACTACACTATCTTTCATCCTCTTATTCCGTCTAGCAAATTCGTCTCACTCACTGCCACCGTCCTGTATTGTAATGGTCGCCGTAAATCATTGTAACCGATATTGCAGGAGCGTCTCTAATATTAGTCCCGAATTGCTTCTACATAGTCGATAACCTAATTTATCTAAATACAAAACATTGACAATGAAGTTATATATATATATTTTTTTTTTTTATTGGGCACCCCCCTACATCCTTGTGTAAGGTGAAGCGCAGAAGCGTTTACAGCGCCCAACAGGGAAGCATGCTAAGTTCATGCTTACCTTTATGTCTCACGAGTTAAGGGCGTAGAAGCCTGAAGAGTCAGTGGTTTTTTTATGTCATGAAGTTATTGGAAGCTCCAACAACTTTCCCTGAATACGAATTCGCAATTTTCGATTTACACCAGGTACCTACTTTACTGCTAGGTGAACAGGGACTAATGGGGGCTAGGAAGTAAGTCCAAACAACTTCCACCGGCCCGGGAATCGAACCCGTGACATCTCGCTTGCGAGGCAAGAACGGTACCGCATCTACCACCGATCCCCCCAAGAGTTATATTATAAGGAAAATAACTCATATCTTCATAAGTAACATTCTCAATAAAAACACATAGGTAAACTTGCACCCAAACGAGGTACTAAATCAGTGAGTGTTAATCTTTACTTTTGATCTTTTGACCAAGAAATATAATTATGGCAATGATATATATATATATATATATATATATATATATATATATATATATATATATATATATATATATATATATATATATATATATATATATATATATATATATATATATATATATACACGTGGCGGCGAGTGTGTCCTCACTACATGTGGTGTTGAGAATATCAACCTGGGATGAGAAAGATTTGTTGGTATTTGAATTTACAGAAAACGAAAGAAAAGATTGATAATATATGTATATTCAGGAAAAATAATAATAAGTGAAACGACTATATATTGATCAAATAAATGATGACGTGCTCTAAATTCTATTATCAGTTGATAGCAACACGATAGCCAACTCACAAATAAAATGTAAATTACATACGACATAAAATTTTGGATATTCATAAAACAATTTACATGACGTCAAAAGAGTTCTTTAAATTTTTTGTTGGACTGTAAAATGTATTTTGTAATTTGGCTTAAATTTCATAGTGGATATATTTTTGTCTCTTCTGCTTAACAATATTTCCTTGTTGCTTTCCATTTCAACTTATAATTTAATTATCCAGACGATTCTTTAGACACTTTCAGAGCTGACTCACACAAGCAGTAAGATGAAAAAGTCTGAAAAAGTTTATTACAGTTTAATTTTGTTCCTAATAGTTCTCTCAGTAAGATTTTGCCTCTTTGTTGTGTTATGTGTCGCCTCTTCTTACTCTCTCAAGTATTAACTGATCCATCATGTGTGTAGCATCTTGATGGGTCTTAGACACATGGCGATTTACACGAGTAATATTTGCCTACACATTAAATTCTGTTCCGAGAGCAAAAAAAAAAGAAAATTTTTCGTATTAGTATCATTTTGTATGTTATTAAAATATAAATCTATTTATACAAAAGATATGTAAATTAATTGAAAAATTATATCACTAATACTGAAGCAGTAGATGATTCGACTAAAAACTCGCCAAGTGATATTCAGCTGTTGTAATAATTATGTTAAGCTGATAGAGAAGAGCTGAGTCTAAAATATACTCCCACAACACCTTGCTCCAGAGTCTAGTTTTACCTAACAGCCTCGACAACATAATCCAGAGACGTCCTCCCCCTTAGCACAAGTTGACGACCCCTTTGTTAACAACATTATCTGGTCTTTTATTTATGACATTCATTACTAAGATATTATACACAACAGTACATAGAAAATACATCCACTTCCTGTAATACCTCATTGAGCTGATTAATATGAGGTGAATTACTACTTGTTATTCTCAAATATCAAAACTCAGAGCTGCATTAATAAAGTAAATAACACATACCATTATACGAGTTAAGGAACATCACCCAAGGGTAAAGATTGTAAAAAGCAACAACACATTAGACCAGCAGTTGTGTGTATCATCAATTACCAGGCGGTGGTGGGGTAAAAGTCTGCGGTTACCACACGCCAAGTTTCACTACCTTCCCCCTCTTTTAAAAAAAAAATATATATATTTTTTACCTGTTACAATACTTTCCCGAATACACACGCCGTTGGTCTTTATATAACAACAAGAAAAATCTGAAATGTCGAGTATAAAAGCTCCTAGGATCAGTACAGTATCTCAGTAGGCAGGTATGTATATGATTACCTTTACATGCACGTTTTTATTCACGTATCCGTACCGTATGTATAAAGGTCTCTATGTATTAATAAATTTCATCAAAGTATCTCTAAAACCAACGAGAATGTTTCAATAAATCTATGTATATTCGTGATGTAAGAGTTTCATGGGTGATCGGGATGTCACTCTCTAAGAATTGTAATATTTGTTTTTTGGTACTTGAGGGATGTCCACCGTTATCTAGGAAGATATTTTCATCACAGTTTCTTATACATGTAAATAGGAAGGTATAATATTTGACCTTATCTGCCAGCCTTACAATAGCCTCCTTATGTCACCCCTTTCAGGTGCACCAGAGCTCCTTATACCACTCCATGGTGACCAATTAGTGTGCGTGTGTACTTGATCTTTATCTTTAATTTCACTACTTTCACATTTTTTACCTAACCTAACCTAATCTAACCTAACCTAACCTAACCTAACCTAGCCTAACCTAACCTAATCTAATCTAACCTAACCTAATCTAACCTGACCTAACCTAACCTAACCTAACCTAACCTTCATTGGGTACTTTTCATATGGCTTAACTATTACCAAAGAAAATTATTGATGGTGATCTCGGCCAATATTATGATGGGACGAAATCACTAAAATGGGCTGAGGTCACCACTGAATGTGGGCCGAGGTTACCACTAGATGTGAGCCGAGGTTATCACTGGATGTGGACCGAGGTTACCACTGGATGCGGGCCGAGGCTATTTGGCCGAATTTACCATAGGCCGACGTCACTGGCACCCGAGATTGTGCTGCTGTCATCAACACAAGAAAACGCCTCAACTCTTGTGTATATGTAAACACTGATATTATGATCTGATTTATAATTAAACCTGAAATGTTGGATTCTGTAGGTTAAAAGAGATTTGTTAAACTATTATTTTTGGGGGAAATTTAACTTAAACAAAGAGACCTCGGAAAATTTGTTCAGACTTGTACCCAGAACCAGCAGAACCTGATGGTCAGTCCCCGTGTAAGGTCACGGTGTCTCTGTTATATAAAGTTTGTAAGGTGCTTATATATTACAGCTTCACTTCTCTTAATATACAGTATTGGTTAATGTATAAAAGCTATTTTATAATGAATAATTCACTCCTCTTGTATATCTTTGTCACTTATTTATTCTTATACTAATACAATAAGCAGAGCAATGAAGAATATATTTACTTTATCAATAAAATGATTCCATTATAACCATACAGTAATTTAATAAGTCGGTAAATGATGAAGTGAAATACTCTCTCAGAATTGTATCAACGTTATAAAGAAGAAGTATTTAGTAATTGTTTTATAAAGCGTGGCATCTCCAAGACCATCTATGTTTTCAATCCGTCGACCCTCTATAGCACTGGTTCCCAAACTGGGGGCCATGGGCCCCCAGCAAAATTTAGGGGGCCATAAGCTGAGGCTATGTACACATAAAAATCCCAAGCCCCACCACACTAGAACAGCCAGTCAGCAGCTGAGCCAGCCAGAGATATGGATTGGGAGAGGGGGGCCATGGATAAGGATCATATATGAAAAGTGGGTAATGATCAGAAAAAGTTTGGGAACCACTGCTCTAGAGAGTCTAGAAAATACTTTGTGGTTCCCCAGTTGAGAAGCTCTGGTAGAGGAAGTAGAGTAAATGATAGTGTAGACACCGACACAGGCTATAAACCAGTTTAAAATAATACAGATGGGAGGTATACATGATGAGACTAACTTCGCGATTACTAACACACACGTACTTAAAAAAATCATTATGGAGAGGAACTATCCGGTACACGCAGTGAGTTTCATTTTGACTGATGTGTATATGGGCGAACCTCCCATCACCTATAAGGCCATCAGTGACGGACACACCTGGTCTGGACTACTCATCAAAACAGCTTCTAATTTCCATGGTTAAGGATGCCTGTATATTATTTCCCATTTGAAATACACTTAAATTTGGATTAATTCAGGTCATCGGACTTAAGTGACTTTATCTTGCTAAATTATTACCATTAGCTACAACAACACGGAATGTACTGAGCATCAGGCGAGCTTCTATAGGTTTTTAACCTTAGTATGCCCTCGTTAACTATTGGGTGGAGTAACCCGTACCCATAATAAAACACCAGTTTGATAAGGGAATAATGACCGTGTAGAGATAAATCTGTGTTGTGGAGTAATCGCTTAATAGATGCTGTTTCACGTGATATTTTACTTAGACTAAAATTATCACTACCATGAAACATCTGTACGTGTTACCAAGATTAATATACAAAGATAAAGTTCTATTAGAATATATCAAATATAATCCTTAAATTGTTTTAATGTAACCTAAAACTAAAGGGCTCATCAGGAAATACTAAATAACGTATAAGTATTTTGTCTTTACAAAACAAAAATTGAATCCCTATTTGAAAACAGATATCTTAGACTGACAAGGTGACAGTTGGTTGCCTCTATTCCGGGCTTTGAATGTTTACATATATTTGATCCTAAAGGAGTAGAAAAAGTAAATTTACTTAAAATATGAGAGTAACATTTTTTTCACCTTATCGTTATCAATTTTATATTATATGTAACCCCAAAAAAGAATATCTTTATTACCTGACTGTGGCTACAGCTTTAGTGTGTTTACTTATGTGTTACCAGAGAATTAGGCTAAGGTCTTGGGTGACTCCTCATACTTTACTTGAGCAAGAAATCTATTTTTTTCCCCGAGATCGAGATTTTTAAAAGTTGAGATCAAGATCCTTTGCAATTTTAACATTTATGAATCATCTAAGGACTTGCCCGCCCAGGTAACACTTGAATGGCTAAACTTGAAATAGGATATTCTTTTGGTCGTGTTTATACAACTATGACTATTTTCAAGTTAATGGATGGCTGGAGGTTTAGTGTTATTAAAAAAAAAATAGCGGAAATATTTACCAACTAGTATGGGTATATACTGTACGTAATAACTACCAACGGATTTACATTACCATGATTATAAATTAAAATTCCGGACCAAACAGACGTACAACTTGTGATACCCAGACCCACTGAGACCACCACCATGCACTCCTCTCAAACCCAGACCTCTTAAAAGATATTGTAGGGGTATCGAGATATAATGTGTTGTCTAGCACTCAGGATGGAAGGAAACTCTAATGTGGTTTTCTTGTATAATATAAGTTATATGATAGACAGTCTGGTGCTGGTGGTGCCGTGTGGTGAGGGGCTGCTCAGTAGAGACGTTCGGTGAGTAGCGTGTTGAAGGAGGTAGATGTGCAGGAGCTTCGTTAGAGAAGATGTTGCCTGTTGCTGGCCTCCTGGTTGAATGAATGCTGACAGCGTGGAGCTTGCTGGAGGAGGTGTTGCTTGTTCAGGAAGATGGGCAGAATGAATAAGCTGGTTGGTGAGGAAGCTCAGAGAAGGACAGCTGGTGGGTCGCCATGCTCGCTGGCGGGAGCAAGGACCGCCAGGCAGGCGAGGAGAAGCGAAGGCAGCCAGGCAGCGGTGGAGGAGGAGGTGTTGCTTGTTCAAGAAGAATGGTCAGAATGAATCTCACTGGAGAGACAGAGCTTATATACCCAGCAGCCGCTATGAGTCATGTTGGGAAAACCCGAGAAAGTCGCCGGTCTTTTGGTTCCGTTGCTAGGTTACGGTAACATCTGGTTGGTTGCTAGGGAAGGCGGTAGCAGGTGGTGGCTATGGCTACGCAGTTGTAGGCAGTTGTAGGGGAGACGTCCACTACAATATCTACCGCCTGAATATTAAAATATTTGTGAAACCTTATTTTAATCCCATTAAAAATTATTATGACATATACTCATAAGTTCCTAAGAATTACCAAATACCAATAATTAACTGTGCGACCATTACGACATGTCTATTTCAATCAACCAATCAAACATGTCGGTACAGTGATTAAATATTTTTCGAGGGGAATATTAACAATTATATGTACAGGTTTCAATGGCAACTATTAATTTACTAATCATTGTACTGAATTACGTAAGATTAGTAAGAATTTTTTTTTTTTTATAATTTTTGTCCTAAGGCTCAACAAATGGTAACGTCAATATAGCACCATCATTAAAATACAATATAGTTCTTTATTCTAACTCTCACTCACTGTCCTACACAGAATGTTTCTCTAAATCATACATGTTAATTGTAATTACTGTTATTACACTCTAAACTAATTGATAATAACAATAACTCCAGGTGTTACACATTACTGCTGTCTAACTAAATCTGATTCGTGGAGAAACGTAAGCTGTTCTGGGTGAGGGTTAAAACTCTGCCTCTATCCCCGGGGGTGTTGTACAGTCCTGAGAGTGAGTTTCACTGCCTCCCTCCCTTATAGCTCTCCCTGCAGGTGCTGGGCGGCCGGCGGCATGTGTGTGGTCTGGTCGCCCGAATAACCGCACTGAGACTGACTGCTAGAGTTTCGGCAAGTTGTGAGGTTAACGGAGAATAACATGGGCTTCCTATTCTGGTGCCAGCGAGGATACATTACATACCTGGGTTATGAAGTTATGGTTTAGTAGGGAGAGGAGGACTCCTGCCTGGTGAGGATATAAGCTAGGGAGAAGAGGTAGGTAGCCCGGGAAAAGGTATCGATGTGGATGCTATAAGTTGTGGGCGCCAGGGTTGTGCGCCAGTGTTCGTTTGGAAACTTTTGCGATATTTTTAATTTAATTATACTCCTTGGCAGAAAGGGTTTAATTATAATTTATCATTGAAACTAATTGAATTGAAAACTATGAGGTTTGAAGTGATGAAGAATAATAGATGGTTAGATTTTGATGTCTGTAACTGCGGAAACCGACGTGCTTTTGTTTGAACACGTCAGCTGACACAGTGGAGGGTCGGACAGGGTGGAAAATCACAACGGACAGGAGAGTTAGAGCCACAGTATGTGTAAGGCAGCAGGGAAGGAGGTCTTTTTTTTTTTAATTTCTGAAAGCTTAAGTTTCATGGTGTAAAGCACTAATGTCTCAAACATAGTTAACTACATAATACACAAAGTTACAAATATGTACCTTACCCTTGCCATAAGAAATTAATAAATGCACCAGCGGATTTTTTATATTAAAAGTGTACTGATCTACACAAATTAATAATAACTTGGCGCTAATACTATCCCAGGCAAATATATAGAAAAATAACGTGTTTACAGAAGCTTTCACAATTTATGTAGATGACGCAATGTACTTATTTGGCAAAAGGAATTATCAAGAATAAGGAAATAAAATATCTGATAGTATGGAAACAAACTTCAGCTTTACAGTAAAAACAAAATACATTCCAGGAACAGTGATCCATTAAACTCAACACTGGTACATGGGGTTAAACACATATAACACACACACTCCATCTAGAAGTTTGTGTCTTAGAGAACCTATTAAGTTATCTTATAGAGACATGTAAGTGCACTGATCTACTCAATGGGCTTCAAACGAATGATTACGGTAAACTTGGTGTCCATTCAATAAAGTTTACTAGACTGTTTACTGTGTACAAATTACACTTTTAATGGCCATATGATTTAGGGTCGCTGGTGGCTCGTAGCCGTCCAGGATCAACATATAAATACATTTGCTGACACAGTGTGTGGATCAAAGTCTATCATACAGTGAGTCTTAGTGAAGGCTCTTACTGGATGATGTTATTGCCCGAGTGTATAGAGTAACACTACATAATCTCAGGTGTTCAAATATACATGAGTGCACATGCGTAAATACATACAGGAAAATTACACAGTCACACCCACACACACATACCTCCCTCTCTTGCGTCCTGACAAGTTCAAAAGTTCTTCAGTACATAAACTTCTACTTCGCTAAGCCTGAGAAATTTTATAATAACTTCCCTGATCAGAAGTATTTATACGCCTCTCGTAGAAAAAAAGTGCCCGATTAATGTTACACCAGTACCCCCACAAGTGATATATTCTGAAACTTATTCCTCGTCGCTAGAAACTTTCACAGGGACAAACTTAAAGGAGTTTGGCGATACATTTCAGGTCAGAAACTTTTATACGTTACTGTTAGACGAAGTTAGGAGACGAAAATGAGTGTAGGAGGGTGTACAAATAAATGAATATCTTCATACAAAATGTAACCTGACCTGACCAAACCTAACCTAACCTATTTAAAGTATAAATTAAACATCATATGGCAGTAAGCAAGGGCTGAAAAGAAATATACAAAATCTTACAATATACGAATTAATATTAAGTTGTAATAATAAAACCAAAAAGTTATCTCTATTTGACAAAAACGATTGATGATTTGTAAAAGCTTAAACTAAACAGGGATAATTGCCTAATATCGATAACTTCTATGTATTATTTTAAGCTTCTAACTGGCCATCGGTGATCATGTACTTCATCATATTAGGTATTAATGAATTGTAAAATAGAAAACTTAAACTAACTTAACCTAACATTAACAAATATTAACTAAGTGTTATTATTATTTTTTTTCGTTTTACATACAGGATAATCATCATGGGTGATATGATATTATGATATATTCTGAAAAAATGTAAAAGACGTAAGTTTCGGAGAAAAAGAATTAAATCTAAAGTTACTCAAAACAACAGTAAAGATTTAAACTATACAGATGAGAGGAAAACAAATACCAGTAATAAGTGCAAGTAATAAATAACTAAATAAACCCTGGAACTAAATATATATATTTTGATGTTCTTCGGTTTTTATACTATAGACTAACTGCAGTATATACTTATAACATTTAATCAAGTAATAATAATGGTTGCCCCTCGTGTACGAGGATGGGCCGGCCCAAGGCGTGAATTTGTTTAAGGTGTAGAAGCTATAGTCAACACAACTACCACACCCTAAGTTAACGAGTTGCATGACCTAGTGTCAAGGAATAATCCGAGAAGACCGGACAACTCGCCAACTGCACTGGCTAACCATTACCCCGGAACACAATCCACTAATTGATTAACATCCAGGCCGCTAATTACTGCTGGGTCGACAGAGCCAAATGACGTAAACAAAAAAAACAAAAACAAAACAGTCCTACCCTGCTCGGGAATCGAACTCGAGTCGACTCGCATTAAAAGCAGACCATGCTGACCATTACATCACGTGTCACCAAAATAATTTTTTTTTTTTTCGTGCTGGTCAAGCCCCGACCAGAGGTTAGCTAGACCCCCGGACAACTCTTTCGGAGCTTGACCAGCACGTCGTATTTGTATTATTATCTCGACCTAATTATATGTTACAAAGTCACTTGTGAGTTTTTCGGTGTTGTTTTTAATAATATTTACTTATTGTAAGTTAATGTCAACAAATAATTGACTAAAATAATATAAAAACAAACAAATATAAACGGAACTCCACGTAATATATACTATATGTTACACTAAATATGAATAATTGACGATTAGTGATAAATTCTAGGTGTTTCTCTTTTTGGGAAACTTTTCACCGGCCATAAACGATCCTGTAGATCATAAATGTACAAATAAATGAATACCTTCATACAAAATGTAACCTGACCTGACCAAACCTAACCTAACCTATTTAAAGTATAAATTAAACATCATATGGCAGTAAGCAAGGGCTGAAAAGAAATATACAAAATCTTACAATATACGAATTAATATTAAGTTGTAATAATAAAACCAAAAAGTTATCTCTATTTGACAAAAACGATTAATGATTTGTAAAAGCTTAAACTAAACAGGGATAATTGACTAATATCGATAACTTCTATGTATTATTTTAAGCTTCTAACTGGCCATCGGTGATCATGTACTTCATCATATTAGGTATTAATGAATTGTGAAATAGAAAACTTAAACTAACTTAACCTAACATTAACAAATATTAACTAAGTGTTATTTTTTTTTTACCTACCAGAGGGTTGTGGGACCAGAGTGTGTTACCTGCCAGAGCGTTGTGGACCAGAGTGTGTTACCTGCCAGAGGGTTGTGGGACCAGAGTGTGTTACCTGCCAGAGGGTTGTGGGACCAGAGTGTGTTACCTACCAGAGGGTTGTGGGACCAGAGTGTGTTACCTGACAGAGGGTTGTGGGACCAGATTGTGTTACCTGCCAGAGGGTTGTGGGACCAGAGTGTGTTACCTGCCAGAGGGTTGTGGGACCAGAGTGTGTGTTACCTGCCAGAGGGTTGTGGGACCAGAGTGTGTTACCTGCCAGAGGGTTGTAGGGGACCAGAGGTGTGCCCTGCCAGAGGGTTGTGGGACCAGAGTGTGTTACCTACCAGAGGGGTGCGGGACCAGAGTGTGTTACCTACCAGAGGGGTGCGGGACCAGAGTGTGTTACCTGCCAGAGCGTTGTGGGACCAGAGTGTGCTACCTACCAGAGGGTTGTGGGACCAGAGTGTGTTACCTGCCAGAGGGTTGTGGGACCAGAGTGTGTTACCTGCCAGAGGGTTGTGGGACCAGAGTGTGTTACCTGCCAGAGGGTTGTGGGACCAGAGTGTGTTACCTGCCAGAGGGTTGTGGGACCAGAGTGTGTTACCTGCCAGAGGGTTGTGGGACCAGAGTGTGTGTTACCTGCCAGAGGGTTGTGGGACCAGAGTGTGTTACCTGCCAGAGGGGTGCGTGAGGCGGTGTAAGTTGGAAGTGAGGCAGGACCACGAGTCGTGACCCTCAGCAAAATGAAGTGGGGAGACCATTAACCAACCCGTAATCATTCGCCAGCACGTCACCATTAACCATCAACTCGTCACGATTAACCAAGGCTTTACCATCAACTAACACGTCACCATCAACTAACACGTCACCATTAACTAACTGGTCAACATAAACCAACACGTCACCATTAACCAACACATCACCATTAACCAGCACTTTACTCTTATGCTACACGTCACCATTAACCAGCACTTTACTCTTATGCTACACGTCACCATTAACCAACACATCACCATTAACCAGCACTTTACTCTTATGCTACACGTCACCATTAACCTACACGTCACCATTAACAAACACATCACCATTAACCAGCACTTTACTCTTATGCTACACATCACCATTAACCTACACGTCACCATTAACCAACATGTCACCATTAACCAGCACTTTACTCTTATGCTACACGTCACCATTAACCTACACGTCACCATTAACCAACACATCACCATTAACCAGCACTTTACTCTTATGCTACACGTCACCATTAACCTACACGTCACCATTAACCTACGAGTCAACATTAACCAACAAGTCACCATTAACCAACGCGTCACCAAACACAGCAATAGGTGTGTGTCGTCCGCTGTACCATTATTTAAAGATTTATTTCGTTTTGTAATGAGGAACAAATATAACACAGACTCATCAGCTTCCTAATGGGACGACATAAAGGTGGTCAGGTATACTTCAGCCGGAGACAAATATGAGCTTAGGTTAGGTTAGGTTAGGTTGAATTATTTCATGATAGTTTTGTTGGGTCGATTTCTTAGGTTATATTGGGTTGGCATAAGTAGTTTAGGTTATATTAGGTTAGATTAAATAACTCATTGATAATTAGGTTAGGTTGAAATTTCATACTGATAGTTAGTAAAACAAAATTAATATGTGTACAGCACGTGTATGATACTCAAGGCTCCAGACAGGACAGTGTGTGCAAACTACAGCTTAATGTACAATATTACACAGAACTCTTGACAGTTAGCATCTGAATACTTACTGAAGCTGTTTCAGAGAGTAGTGAGGGAGGCGCCATACTCTAGGTTCTTGAGATAACTTGATATACACGGTTCAGTAATCAATAGGCTGTTGAAAATCCCTTATTTTAAATTATTGTATCTTATGTCAAATTATTGTCCGTGAAACAGTAGACTATCGTTGCTCATAACTTATGGGCAACGATATGTTATAAATCATAACATAACGCGATTTAATATTCAATTAATATATACAATCGTACAAAAGGAGAGGAAAATATTTTTTTTTACTTGTACTTAGTCTAATGAATCTCATTGTTTATATTACAAAAACTGAAAGATGAGAATTTGTTCATTAGTTCATATAATACAAGTTCCTAATTTTATCCATATACATTGAGAAATATCCCATGTACTAATAAAACAAGTCATGATGCTATACACTGTAGAGCCGGGCATATTTATGACCCCTACAGGTAATTCATCATATCAGACTGCTGTACTATTAAGGTGTCAGGTGCCATTAACAACTAAGAGTGACAACAGACAATAAAAGGTGGTTTATTATTATAATACAAAGTAGTTATTTTTATGTGTCTTAATGCAACGTCATCCTTAAGGGAAGTGAATCCTGAAGCGTAGCAGTACTTAATTTTCTTTCAATTATGAAATTATGATCAATCTGTAAGTGGTATAGATAGTAACAAGTGATCCTGGGCCCGGCTGCTGGCACGAGGAACAACATTGATGGCCATTAAAAATTTAGATTGTTTAGGCCGAAATACTGTTACTTACGAAACACTGCTAGCATGTATTGGCAAGGGCAGCCCGGAACCGTCAGGAACTCCGCCGATTGGATCCCATAGGCCACCCTTCTTCGCCAATCTCCTTAGGTGCTGAGGCAACTGAGGGTCTTCAGGACTCCGCCGAGAGGGCCAGAACAGCCGTCCTCACGCCCCCAAGGAGTGATGCTAGCGAAGGTCCCGCTGGACCCCCGAGTAAGGTTGAGACTTTTCCTCTATTTCTCTTTAAGACAGAGAGGCAACACTGGCTAGTGACGCTAAGAGTATCTACTGTCATATCTTGATATATTATTACTTATTTTAAAGTGGCGTCCACAACACACCGAGACTTTGGTGTTTGTTTCTGTGAGTTAAGGAGATACAGTGAGTCAACCTGAGACGTTAGTCAGCTGGTGCACAAGTTTTGAATTACGATCACAAGTACTCATATTTCATTATTTCTATTATCCTCGCTGGGTGGGAGATATAAACTAATGTTATAGTTATATAGTCCTAAGTAACTTATATAAAGTATATAGGCATATAGTCCCCAGTAATTCATGTAATGTTATAAGGCTTGTAGTCCCTAGTAACTTATTGCCGGATGCTTCACATTATGGTATAAGTAATATTAACATTAATTACCACTGGTTAGAGGTGTGGTGTAGATGTTTCATAGTTTAATATTTATAAACAGGCAGCTAATGAGGTGATAATCTTCACGGCCAGGAGGAGTGGTACTGACAGCCCGACGGTGTGTTCAGTGTATCAGAGGACTGTATCTGTTAACATATAGCATGAGACTTGGCCTGCTGCTGTACTGTGGCCCTGACAAGATCATGTAGTGCGGGACATCACCAGATACTCCTGCGTTGGTCTCAGACATATTCCCAAATTGATGCTGTGTCCTTTTACTGGTGGGTAGTGGACATGTTACTGCTCCAGTAGACATAAGTTATAATTTATTTATTTCACGTTAGTGGGAGTAGTAAAAGTTACCTTATATTCAGAGTAAAAGGAGGTATGACCTGAACGACTGGTGATAAGTATTCAAGGGTCTTATGCTGTGTTGGTGTGTGAGTTGCTACTGAGTGAGCCGCTGTCCACAAGGACCTCTACCCACACTACGCTCGACCTGTGGATGGGCCAGTAATTATGGTTACTCACTATACTATCACCATCGACCTGTACCAGCCACTTGTAATACCCAAAGCTCACTAGTAACGTCCATTATATCGTATATTAAATGTTCATCTCTTTATTTGTACGTCATCCCATGCTAGATTATACGAACCTGGCATGCTATCACCGTGATACGAACAGTAGGCAGGATACAGTCGCCATAGGCATGATAGGTAAGGTAGAATGTAAACCAGCTTATTCATGCTACCCGTCGTCACCTCCTCCAACATTCATCCGGCGCATATAGAGCGACGACATCCACTCCTACGTGTCATCCATCAGTCCAAGTAAAATAATGATTACCACATCCATAGTGGATTATATAGCACACACACATAATAATGGAAGCCCCTCGAAATCGAGGATGGCCGGCCCAAGGGCCTCCTAGGTGTGAATTTGTTAAAGTGTAGAAGCTGTCGCCAACACAACAACCTCACCCTAAGTTAACGAGCTGCATGACCCAGTGTCAAGGAATAGTCCGAGAAGACTGGACAGCTCGCCAACTGCACTGGCTAACCATTACCCCGGAACACGATCCGCAAATCGATTAACATCCAGAGTACCAATTACTGCTGGGTAGACAGAGGCAAATGGCATAAAGAAACTTGCCCATAGTTTCACCCTGCCGAGGATCGAACTCGGGCAGGATGCTGACCATTTCACCACAGGTCACACACACACACACACACACACACAAGACCCACGTCAATAACTCACCATTTATTACGTGGAGGATCCCTCAGGAGGCTCCTACAGTGTGTTGCCACTTTATCATCCACCAACTTACACACTATCATACTGCTCCTGGAAGACACTGAACACACCGTCGGGCTTTCAGCACAACTCATCCTGGCCGTGAAGATCATCACTTCATTATGCTGACTGTTTATAAATATGAAACATCTACGTCACACTTCTTATTGACTTTCTGCCTCATTTTTACACAATTGCAGGTCACAAATGTTTCTTTTACCTTGACAACACAACATACATATAATGTTTCTCTCTTTTATTATTATTATTATTATTATTATTATTATTATTATTATTATTATTATTATTATTATTATTATTATTATTATTATTATTATTATTATTATTATTATTATATTTTCGACCCCCAGGCCCTGATGTGGGTCATTGACCTGTGATCTGACTAATCTCGTAAAAAAAAAAAACTGTGAAGAATATGTCAATAAGTTACTGGGGACTGTATACCGATAACATTACATGAGTTACTGGTGCCTATAATTATAACTATAACATTAGTTTATATCTCCCACCCAGCGAGGATAATAGAAATAATGAAATATGAGTACTTGTGATCGTAATTCAAAACTTGTGCACCAGCTGACTAACGTCTCAGGTTGACTCACTGTATCTCCTTAACTCACAGAAACAAACACCAAAGTCTCGGTGTGTTGTGGACTCCACTTTAAAATAAGTAATAATATATCAAGATATGACAGTAGATACTCTTAGCGTCACTAGCCAGTGTTGCCTCTCTGTCTTAAAGAGAAATAGAGGAAAAGTCTCAACCTTACTCGGGGGTCCAGCGGGACCTTCGCTAGCATCACTCCTTGGGGGCGTGAGGACGGCTGTTCTGGCCCTCTCGGCGGAGTCCTGAAGACCCTCAGTTGCCTCAGCACCTAAGGAGATTGGCGAAGAAGGGTGGCCTATGGGATCCAATCGGCGGAGTTCCTGACGGTTCCGGGCTGCCCTTGCCAATACATGCTAGCAGTGTTTCGTAAGTAAAAGTATTTCGGCCCAAACAATCTAAATTTTTAATGGCCATCAATGTTGTTCCTCGTGCCAGCAGCCTGGAGGCCATTGGTTCATCTCTACACCCGTGGGAACAACTAAGTCGGTTGTGTACAACAGCGTCAGAGAATTATAGCAGCCTTACAGTAAGAACGGCACCAGTGTCTTAAGGCTCATTAAGGCATCACGTATCGGTTAATACAAAAGGTGTTACCAAGTTAATGGCCGACAATCCAATTTTTATTGTCATTTTTCCTTCTGATTTTTTTACACTTTAGTTTACATTTGTATTAAATTTAACACTTATTGTCATTTTTTCCTTACAGTAATACATACAAATGAAAAGCTTCATACAAAACATAACGCAACGTAACGTAACGTAACGTAACCTGCTTTAGGTATATTGGAATATCTTATGAGTGTAAATGACGTCTTATATGAAACAGTGATAATATTATTATGTGTAAATTAATTTACATTATTATAACAATAAAAAGTATTCCTTTACCCCGACTTAGCGGACACACACACTGGCCATAGGTGACCATGTAGGTCATCATATTAGGTCCACGTGAATAGTTTAAGTAACTTAACCTTAAGGAATATTACTTAACTCTGATCTTTATAAACACAGGATGATCATGACGCGTTATATGATATATTCTAAACAATGTAAATGTCAACATAAGTTTGGGAGAAAAACAACTAAATCTAAAGTTACTTAAAACAACAGTAAAGACTTAAACTGTACACATGAGACGAAAACAAATATCATAGTAATAAATGTAAGTAATAAATAACTAATTAAACCCTGAAACTAAATACGTATATTTAAATGTTCTTTGTCTTTTATATTATATTGTTAACACAGTAATGACTTTAACACATATTGAAACAATTAAAAGAAAAAAGAAAAAAAAACACCGATCAACCTCGACCCGGAGGGCCAGATGACCCCTGGACAGCTCTGAGCTTGACCAGCCCGTTCGTGTTTATATTATTATCTCGACTGAATTATATTACAAAGTCACTTATGAGTTTTTCAATGATGTTTTGATAATATTTACTTATTCTCACCTAAATGTTAACAACTAGCGTATTAAAGAATACGACCACAACTAAATAAAGGCGGAAATTCACGGAGGTAACTTGGTTAACTGGCTAGACTCCCCAAGGTGCCACAGACCTGCCATCGTCTAGTAGTTTTTCATCGTGTAGCACAACTGAGGCTATACATACGAACACGTTTACTATATAGCTGAAGTATTTTACACGTTTCTTATACAGCCACTACTGAGAGAGGGGGAGGGAGGGAGGGAGGGAAGGGGGCTACACGATGAACCCATAAATCAGGTATAGCTTGTCGAGGACGGGCTACGGGGCAATGTAAGCAATGGGGCTACTAAGACTATAGGTATAGGCTCCAAGTCCACGCCAGGCCAGGCCTGAGATGATGACGTCACTAGCAGCGTCCTCAGCGGATATTACACGACTTGTATCTCTCGTCCATCTCTCCCTGGGTGAGGAGGAAGAAGGGGGGAGGGGGAAGAGGAGGGAGGGGGAAGAGGAGGGAGGAGGAGGAGGAGGAGGAGGAGGAGGAGGGGGAGAAAGGGAGGAGGGAGGAGGAGGAAGGAGGAGGAGGGGGAGGAGGAGGAGGGGAGGGAGGAGGAGGAGGGGAGGAGGAGAGAAAATAGGAGTGGGGAGGAGAGGGAGGAGGAGGAGGAGGAGGAGGAGGGGGGAGGAGGGGGTGGGGGAGGGGGAGGAGGAGGGATGGGGAGGGAGGAGGAGGAGGAAGGGGAGGAGGGGGAGGAGGAGGAGGAAGGAGGAGGAGGAGGGGGATGGGGAGGGGGAGGAGAGGAAGGAGGGAGGGAGGAGGGAGAGGGAAGGAGGGGGGAGGGAAGGAGGGTAGGGAAGGGAGGGAGGAGGAGGGGGGAAGGAGGGAGGAGGGGAGGTGGGGGAGGAGGGAAGGAGGAGTGGGGAGGAGAGGAGAGGAGGGGGGGAGGAAGGAGGGGGAGGGAAGGAGGAGGAAGAAGAGGAGGGACGTTAAGGGGAAGAGGAAGAAGAAGAGGCGGAGGAAGGAGAAGGAAGAAGATAAGGAGTAGGAGGAAAGTGAGAAGGAAGAAAGGAGGAGAAAGAGGAGAGAAGAGAAAGAAGATGGAAGAAAGACAGAGAAGGGGAGGGGAGAGGAATGGACACAAAGCGAACAGTAACAAGTTTCAGTGTTGGTGGTGGTGGTGGTGGTGGTAGTGATGATAATAGCAGTGGTAGTGGTGGCAGTAGTAGCGGTGGTGATAATAGCAATGGTCACACAGTCCTGTCGTAACTGGCTGGCGGGTCTCAGGTGACATGTCGGGGCGGAAGGGGACAGAACAAAGCCTCGGCATCCGTCACCCCCTCCTTCCCTCCCAGACAGTTAACAGTCACAAAACGTCTCGACCTGTAAATACCTCAGCCCTGGGAACACTCGCAGAAACCGGAGAGAGTCCCTGAGAAAACCCTGTAGAAACCGCCGTGGCCCGAGGGATGGACTAGCCGAGAAAATCATAACGAATTTCAGGAAAGCTCTTTTGGCTCCACCCGTCCGTCCGCCTCATGGGAAAAGGTTTTCTTTGCCATTTTAAAAGATTTGGAGCCACAATGAGGGATTTTTCACCGCTAAGGGTAAGGGTTAGAGGAGGTGGTGGGGGAGGGGGGGATGGAGAGAAGGGGAGGGGGTGAAGGGAGGGAAAGGAGTGTATAGGAGGAGGTAGTGAAGAAGGAGGGGGTGGACGGTGGTATCCCACACACCCACTTATGTAATGGAGGTTTAGAATGCACTACCAAACACACTTATCATATACGCCTCAAAAATATTATCACATCATCACTAACTAATAAAACACAAGACTTGGTGAGTTATGTGTGAAGGGGATCATTCAGGTGGTGTGATAATACAATGTGAGAGAGAAACTTCACTAAATGGAGGAGGAGACACACACGTCCTCCCCATGGCTCCCACACACCCGCCGATAAATCACGTTCTGACTTCTTTATAAGGACCTTCCTATTACCTGAATAACCCGGCAGCTGCAGCCTCAACCAATGGGGCGCCGCGCATTACCGCCGGCCTCCAATAATTACACCACATACAGGAAAGGGGCGGGTTTTGGGATTGATAAAATACGCGGCGCCATTCCCACTCTCGCGTGTGATTGGGCGAGGAAGGAAGATGATAAAAAGAGGCGACTGTGATTGGCTGGCACCGCGTGTAATCACATATGACATGATGAAGATGATGATGGTGTTGCGATATGAGGAAGGTGTGTACTAGTGTGTGGTTGGTGGTGGCGGTAGTGGTGACTGGCATGTGTGACGTGTGTGTGTGTTGGCTACTGATGGCGACCCTCTACACTGCCCCTGTTCCCACAACCACCCCCACCGCGCCTCACCATCGCTCCACACTACCCTCCCATAACATATAATTACAGTATATAAGTTATTAATAACAGCAATTTAGTGTTTATTATAGTTTTTCATATAGAGAAAAACACGTAAAAACAACATAGGATAAACTGGACAGTGTCAGATTGTGGGTGTCGGGAAACGTTGGAAGTGTGTAGTAGTAATAATAATTAACGGTTTATTGAAAAATATGGCAGGCAAAAAACTGAAAATATAAACTAAACAGAGATGAGTGGGTCACTTTGTTGTCAAGAAATACACAAGTAATATTAGTGGTAAATAATATTACTTGTATATGATGACAAGGAGGACTGGATCTTTTAACAGTTTCAGAACAGTTACGGTACTAAAGTGAGATAGACAAGGAGTGACTACACCAACACCCCCCACAAACCACCCCTCACCAACATACCGCACTACAACTACGTCAGAAATTATAAGACGCACTACAACTACGTCAGAAATTATAAGACGCACTACAACTACGTCAGAATGTATATACTGTAACGCACTACATTTACGTCATGTGTGTTTTAGATGCACTACAGCTACGTCAGAATGTATATAACGCACTACATCTACCTTCAAGAGTGTTTTAGTCTTTTAGACACACTACAACTACGTCAGAAGGTATATATAACGCACTACAACCACGTCAGGAGTGTTTTAGATGCACTACAACTACGTCAGATGCATGAGGCACACTACAACTATGTCAGATGCATGACACACTACAACTACGTCAGATGCATGATACACTACAACTACGTCAGATGCATGGCACACTACAACTACGTCAGATGCATGAGACGCACTACAACTCCGTCAGTTGCATGAGACGCACTACAACTACGTCAGTTGCATGAGACGCACTACAACTACGTCAGGATGCATGAGACGCACTACAACTACGTCAAAATGTATGAGACACACTACAACTACGTCAAATACATGAGACGCACTACAACTACGTCAGAATACATGAGACGCACTACAACTACGTCCTAATGCATGAGACGCACTACAACTACGTCAGATGCATGAGAAGCACTACAACTACGTCAGAATGCATGAGGCACACTAAAACTACGTCCTAATGCATGAGACACACTACAACTACGTCAGGATGCATGAGACGCACTACAACTACGTCAGTTGCATGAGACGCACTACAACTACGTCAGTTGCATGAGACGCACTACAACTACGTCAGGATGCATGAGACGCACTACAACTACGTCCTAATGCATGAGACGCACTACAACTACGTCAGTTGCATGGGGCACACTACAACTACGTCAGGATGCATGAGACGCACTACAACTTCGTCAGTTGCATGAGACGCACTACAACTACGTCAGAATGCATGAGACGCACTACAACTACGTCCTAATGCGCCAGAGACACTTTTCAACCGTCAGTTGCATGAGACGCACTACAACTACGTCAGTTGCATGAGACGCACTACAACTACGTCAGTTGCATGAGACACACTACAACTACGTCAGGATGCATGAGACGCACTACAACTCCGTCAGTTGCATGAGACGCACTATAACTCCGTCAGTTGCATGAGACGCACTACAACTCCGTCAGTTGCATGAGACGCACTACAACTACGTCAGAGTACATGAGACGCACTATAACTACGTCAGATGCATGAGACGCACTACAACTCCGTCAGTTGCATGAGACGCACTACAACTACGTCAGAATGCATGAGGCTCACTACAACTACGTCCTAATGCATGAGACACACTACAACCACGTCAGAATACATGAGACGCACTATAACTACGTCAGAATACATAAGACGCACTACAACTACGTCAGATGCATGAGACGCACTACAACTACATCAGATGCATGAGACGCACTACAACTACGTCAGAATGCATGAGGCACACTACAACTACGTCCTAATGCATGACACACACTACAACTACGTCAGAGTACATGAGACGCACTATAACTACGTCAGAATGCATGACACGCACTACAACTACGTTAGATGCATGAGACACACTACAACTACGTCCTAATGCATGAGACGCACTACAACTACGTCAGAATGCATGAGACACACTACAACTACATCAGAGTACATGAGACGCACTACAACTACGTCAGATGCATGAGGCACACTACAACTACGTCCTAATGCATGAGACACACTACAACTACGTCAGAATACATGAGACACACTACAACTACGTCCTAATGCATGAGACACACTACAACTACGTCCTAATGCATGAGACACACTACAACTACGTCAGAATACACGAGACGCACTACAACTACGCCAGATGCATGAGACGCACTACAACTACGTCAGATGCATGGGGCACACTACAACTACGTCCTAATGCATGAGACACACTACAACTACGTCAGAATACATGAGACACACTACATCTACGTCCTAATGCATGAGACACAATACAACTACGTCCTAATGCATGAGACACACTACAACTACGTGAGAATACACGAGACGCACTACAACTACGCCAGATGCATGAGACGCACTACAACTACGTCAGAATGCATGAGACGCAGTAGGCTTATATGCAGATAACCTGGAGGAGACCCTAATATATCAATACTAATAACAATAATGTTGTCAGATCATATTACTGATTTTTTCCGATATGTTGGTAGCCCTGATAGCTGCCTGACGTCATCAATTAGTGTTAAAAAGTAGGCACAATATTTCCGTGTTCATGAGATATCTTTTAAGTGTACTTGGAAAGGTTCATAATAAACGGTATGTTAACAAAAACTTATAACTTATATATGTTAATGTTAGTTTCTGTCATTTATAGTGGGTTTGGTTACCAGAATATCACTTAATTATAAAAGTAATATATCGTGTATGTCCTTATTAACTGAAATCATTGCTTTAATCTGTATATTTTAACTAATACGCGCCTGTATACTTGAAATTATTAATAGTTTCGGAGCAATATTATAGTATTGATATGTCAAAAGTAAATAGTTCGTTCCAAAATTCATGCTCGGGTGTGTGACTATGTTATTACTCAAAGAAAAATTATGTCCACTAGTAATCCTTCAGATACACATAACTGGGTTAAAACATTCATATTTTTCGTAGATAAAGGTTGGCAGATAACATACTGTAATACTAGGAAAGCGTACATTACTGACAAAGTATTCTCATACAGCCACTTATCATTCTCGTATATATCCGATAATACTGTGGCAAGATGTAACAAAAAAAAAATTAGCGAAATTAAAACCAATTCCTCTCCCCCTCCTCCACACACAAGTGCATAGGGTCACCTCAGTAACGGACGAAGAAACACACCTCAACCACAAGACCATTTTATTCCCCGACGTTTACGTGCATCCCACTCCTCAGGTGAAGCCATAAGTCCTGACCTGAGTGGGTACCTTGATGTAGGGGAAGAACTCGGTAACAGTGATCACAGAGAAATCAGGTTCACCCTAAATTGGGAAACGAAAAACAATGACAATATGGTCAGAGTCCCAAACTTTCGGTTGGCGGATTATCAGGGGTTAAGAAGGTACCTTGGTGAGGTCACCTGGGAACAGTCACGTCAGTTCCCAGTAGGAAGTGGTGAGGTCATAGATGACACAACAATTGATCATGACTATAATATATTCACCAGTATACTACATAAAGCACAAGAACAAAATATACCATACAGAAAAATTAGGTCAAATAAGAATGAGCCAAGGTGGATGACCAGAAAACTTAAACATGACATAGGAATAAAGAAAGGAATATATAAGAAATTAAAGGGAGGGGAGGAGCAGCTCAGAAACAGGTATAATGAACTATCTAGGAATGTTAAGAAAAATGTAAGGAAAGCAAAGAGAGACTATGAAATCAAAATAGCAAGAGAATCCAAGGCGAATCCCAAGGGATTTTTCCAGGTATATAGGACAAAGGTCAAGGACAAAGTTGGGCCTTTTAAGTCAGGGAGGGGAGAAATGATAAATGGCAGTGAAGACATGAGCAAAGCATTGAACAGCTACTTCTTATCAGTTTTCACAGAAGAAATTTGCGATGAAATTCCGGAGGTGGAACTGATATTTAAGGGAAAGGAAGAAGAGAAATTAAAGAATATCACCATCAGAAAAGAGGATGTTCTTAAGAAGATAAATAAACTAAAGAACACAAAATCCCCAGGGCCGGATGAAATTTTTCCTCGAGTCTTAAAAGAGTGTAGGGAACAGATTAGCGGACCCCTCGTAAACTTATTTACAAAATCATTAGACACTGGAGTTGTGCCAGAGTTGTGGAAACAGGCGAATGTAGTACCCATATTCAAAAAGGGAGACAGAGCATCAGCGTCAAATTACCGGCCGATCAGTTTGACGTCAGTAGTGGGGAAATTTCTTGAATCAATTATAGCAGATAGAATCCGATCGCATCTAGAGAAAAGCAAATTAATCTACGACTCTCAACATGGGTTTACAAAGGGAAAATCTTGTCTAACAAATCTGCTAACGTTTTTAGGAAAGTCTTCGAGGTAGTAGATAATGACGAAAATTACGATGGTATTTACTTAGACTTTAGCAAAGCATTTTGACAGAGTACTTACCGCATCAGGAAGCTACAAGAAAAGAATTGGAAGCTCATGGTATCGAGGGAAGTTTTAAATTGGATAAAATCATGGCTCACCGATAGAACGCAGAGGGTCCAGCGTAGATGGTGTTAAATCTGAGTGGGGCCGTGTAACCAGTGGGGTTCCCCAGGGGTCGGTACTAGGCCCCGCCTCGCATTCATAATCTACATAAACGATTTAGATACTGGGATCAGCAGTGACATAAGCAAGTTTGCGGATGACACCAAAATAGGGCAGCAAATTAATTCAGGGCAGGATGCAAATGCATTACAGGAGGATCTAAATAAACTGCAGGGGTGGTCTGAAAAATAGCAAATGAAATTCAACACCAGCAAGTGCAGCGTACTTAATATTGGAAGAACAAATACTTATAATGTATACAGCCTGAACAACATCAACCTAGAGAAGTCGACTTGTGAAAGAGACCTAGGGGTACTTGTAAGCCCGGACCTACGGCCTAGAAAAGAGTGCGTTAATGTTCGAAATAAGGCAAACAGAGTATTGGGTTTTATATCTAGAAGTGTAAGTAACAAGAGTGCAGAGGTCTTATTGCAACTATATCTTGCGCTAGTTAGGCCGCACCTCGATTATG
>NW_024756972.1:0-12500 GCF_018991925.1 Homarus americanus
TCATTGTACTTCGTTTCGGTACGTATTGCTCTCCCAGAATTGCGTGGCGAACCGTACCTTATTTTTGAGCAGAGTTTCTGGGGTGATGATGAGTGAACTTCAGCATCACCTCCCCTGGGGAGCAGGAAGCCCCACCTGGTGGTGAGCGCTTCCGTCTCGTCCATTGTGTGGTGACTATCACGGCTGTGGGACCTCAGCAGGTAGCGAAGTGTTAAATCCTGGTGGAGAGCAGTGACAGAAGAACAGGTCGTCCGTGTGCTCCAGAGGCAAGTCCCGAGGAAGCAGAGACGACGAAAGGTGCGACAGGGCAGGGAGACCGAGGAATCCCCTATGTCCATCGTCGACCGGAGGTCGTCATTGAGCCAGATGTAAAAGCTCACTTGGGGACCTCGATGACAGGGAGGAGTCCACCCTCTACAGCCCCAGAAGGGTGCAAGAACCGTGGCCCTGCTGGGGAACCCTGATGACTTCTGAGGTTCTTCTTCTTTGACGTGTCTTCATGAAGAAAGTCGTCAGCATCACTGTCTCTGCCCGCCGTTTCAACGAACGAGCGTTTAACGGCGGGCATAAATTTACGTTGGCAGTCGGGTGGGGTAAACAATGACGTCACTGCTACGACACTATCTGCGCATCGCGCAAACTTGAAAAACTTTGCTCAGAGGGATCGAATTGAGTAGGACCAGATGTTTATCCCCAAAAATGACCGAAGTCAAAAGTAAAAAAAAAATATAGCACTGTGCTGATAACTGGAATTCTTATAGTTGTCTGCACAGGAAGCAGAGATGATAGACTCATACAGATTCTAGATCGAAATACGAATTTACAGGAGCGATCTCTTACAGCCTTTGTTGACACTACGCACGCATCGCGTTCCTCATGAACTAGAGTTATCTATTTGGAATAGTCGAGGATAAACATTAATAGTTTATCGTTAGTTTGTGTTCGGTTTACTTTGATACGTTATACTATTGAATGGAAGACAAATCTCTCCATAACTCTCGTGTTGTGAAGTTTAATGAGTTAGGTGACATGTAACTTTCTATCCAAACCTAAAACCTTTACCTTCTTCTTTAGTTTTTTGCAATTATTTGCTTTCTTTACCGTCTCTTTCTTCGGATTTGCATGAATACTTGCTTAGAAATGATAGTTATACCTAACTTCTTCTAACCTAACTAGCCCCACCTCGTTTTGAAGTGCATGACACCATCTTTAACAGAATACAAAAAAAAGTTTGAATGATCGTTCGTTGTTTCATATGTCCAGATGCGTCTTGCTGCGGATAGATTGAATTAATTTTTATGACTAACATAACCTAACCTTGTACAACAAATTCAGTATACTGATTGAGATGAATATTGAGTCTTTAGTTTATTTTTGATTAACCACTTCCAGAACGTAAACAACCCCCCATTCGCCTTCTTCTTTAATTAAGGTTATGAACATGTATCTTGTGAAACGAAATGAGTGATTATAATCGTCTTGTGATCTGTTGTCGCACTATGGCGAGATAATTTGAAAATAATAAAATATATACGTTGCAATTTACAAATTGCATTTCGTCTCCTGCTGTGACATACTTTGATCTCATATTTACCGATGGCCTATTATTAATGATCTCTTTCTCACAGTGTTGTCTTCTACGCTAAGTCCTATTACATAATTGATTATATATACATTCATCTATATAATCTCCGGCACAGTATATTTATACTTTATTCTCTAAGCATTGAACTATTACATCCCCATTTGTCTATTATTTTCCTGCTCCTTCTCTGCTCTGTACACAATTCTCTTATATATCTATGATTGCACTTAACATTTCTTCATAAATAAATTACACTGTTAAAGATAAATATCTACACTACAGTATATGACGGCAGTCAATTAATTATAATATATCCAATTCCATTATTGCAAAATTATACAGTGATATATTTGTTAGTGTTAAAGGATTATTGGTAACAATAAAGATAAGGTATTGACTTCAGAAAACAATTGTTTCTGTGGACGTCCAGAATTCTATAATTAGAACACCGTGTCTCCACCAATTTATCATCTTCATTTACCTGTACAGTGCACTTATTGCCACTACCTAGTCGGTGTGATTGCATGTTTGTCTTATTGTAGGTTTACATCTAATGTAACACCTCACCACAATAAGTAATTTTCAAAATAATGGTATTGGTTAATATCCTGTCATTATTGGTAAATGTAAAAGAATAGGCCCGCTAGGTACAATTTTGCAACACTGTCTTGGTGGGGTGCTACTATAATAATATCAAAGGCGCACCATCATCACATATTTTCATGGTTCTCCTCCATTTGCAGACTTTTGTAGAAACCAAACAATACTTCTGATTTCACTCATTATATATATGACACTTCTGTGTTTTTCAATACTCACTTCTCTCCATTTTCTTTTTGAAAATGATTTGACATTAATCATTTATTCCTACTTATTTTGTCTTTATATTTTTGTTTAATTCTGATTGATTATCTACCAATTATAATATTAACAACTAATATATATATATATATATATATATATATATATATATATATATATATATATATATATATATATATATATATTAACCACAAGGTTATATGGTTTTTTAAGATTTGATAGCTCTAGCAAGGTCGACAGTGTTGACATAGCCAGAGCATTTTGCAATTTGGAAAAAATTCAGCAATTTGACAAGTGAAAAACATGTGTAAAGGTGTTCAATAGCCAATGCATCTATGTCTAAGCCTTGTGATCGAAACTGTCCGAAGATTCACCAAAAACAATCCAGCCCTTAAAAAATAAGAATCTATGTCACAAAGCAGATAAAGCCCAGCTTGTTAAATGATTTTTAAACAAAGATGATTCGCCTGCTAAAATGAATGATGACTTTAATGTGATGCTGCAATAGCATATTCTAAGCTCATAATAAATCCTCTCAACACACTGTTAACACCCAGTTCCGGCAAGCAAATCTGAAGCCCAAGTTACTCTCATTAGTATCTTACTTCAACGTCCCCCACCTGCACCATACATGTGCAGTTTAATCAGACCCACAAGCCTAATAACCCAGCAAGACCCATCATTAGCTCAGTCAGGGTCAATCTCTTATAAATTATCTAAATGGTTGGTTTCTGTACTAAATCCTAGTTGACAGCATTTCTATTGCTCAAATATTAAGAATAATATGGATCTGGTTGATAAGCTCAGTAACTTACATTAATTATGATTTTAAACTGGTCAGTTTTGATGTAACATCTTTCTTTTGCAAGATGCAGTTATTGATTTACTGGAGTTCCTCTGCCATTCCCTTGATAATTTTTCATTACCCAGTCTCGAAGACTGGCTTCATCGCATCAAACTATGTATTAAGGATTGTAAATTTGAATTCATTGGAGAATATTATGCTCAAAAGAATTTAGGAAGGTATGCCATTGGTAATCCTCTCACCTGCATTAAGCAACCTTTGTAAGAATTTATTTTGAGAAAAAACTATTAAATGCAACCATTTTACCACCTTCAGCACTCTGGTTTTGATCATATAGATGATATGTTATGTCTCTGGCCAAGTAATGAGGACTTAAAACTCCTGCCACAACTAACAACTTAGCCCCTCGATCAAATTCACTGTGGAATTAGAGCATGACTACAAATTACTTTCCTAGACTGTCTGAGTCCACAGAATGGTAACACTTTAAGTTCAGTGTTGCTTAGAAAACCTACTAATGTGTGTTCGCCATTATTATTCGCCACCATAATAAGTCAAACCAGTTATTTTCTATCATTTTTACGTGCTTTGAAATTTGCAGCGGAATTCATTGATGAGGAACTCTCTCATGTATCTATAATATTCAAGCAGACCTTAAATACCCAAGATCTTACATAGACAAATGATGCCTGAACACATTACTAAGAAATCATACATAAGACCGATCCCAGCCCACTGACCATAAGAATCTCTTAGTATTACCATTCAAAAAAAAAATTCACCACCAGAAATTCCTTTACCCAAAAGCCTGAACGTCAATGTAACATTTAAAGAAGAGCATCATATAAACAAATGTTATTCAGATCTCCCCCAACAATACAAGTGGCTGTATTTATAAAGTTCCTTTTTGAAAGATGTAATATGTTTTACTTAGGCCAGACAGGTAAAGATCTTGCTGCTTCAGAACTTCAACAACATAAATGTAAGTGTTAGGACAGGCCAGAATCAATGCTCTGTTTGTTCATTTTGAGGATAATAAAAGCATTACGTATTGGATATTGCCATAATATTACCTTGTAATTCAATTGACATTAAAACATTTATAGAATCTAGTCTCATTAAACCTGCGAATCATCAACATGAATTTAAGTAATGGTATGGCAAATTGATAATTCGTAATTAAGATGATTTGTAACCAGGTGAAAGGTTGGAGACGCTTACCTCTGACCTGACTACCTACCGCTGCGGGCTTTGTGAAGATTAGTAGGGTCATTACTAGGGCGGAGATGTTATCTGTTATATTTCATATGCAAATGCATATTTTCTGTTTCTATATTAAGTGCATATACCCTAGATAACTTTGCATATAAACCCATAATCTGTTAAAACCTATTCATCTGGCAATATCTCTTGATTTTAAGATGAGCTTACGTGGTACTAGGAGGTGAGGTAGTTAGGTGGTGAAGTCACGTCGCTTTAATCTGTCGTTTCCACCTGATGCGGCCTCGCATTGGACTAAGGTTAGTCAGTCAGGAGCAGTGCTGCTGTGTGGAGCTACTTTCTCTTCTGCTGCTCGTCATCTCCATTAAAAACCAAAATAAGTGCTTGAGATCATATCAAGAATTTGATGCATTACTGCGATGGAGGTGTACTGTTTTGTAAATATTGTGAAACTTCCAGTGACAGCGAGCAGAAATTTCAAGTCAACAACAATAGTGCACAAAGAACTAACAACTACTTCTTGCATGTTCCTAAGTCAGGGCCTGGTCAGGTTCCCAGTTCAGCGCAGATTTGTGCAAGGCATTTGTTTCAGCGGATATTTATTGCATAAACTGAATATTCAACAAATTACTTCCATAGAATCCATTCTCAAGAACGGTATACTGGAAAAAAGTGCTGCAACGAATCAGCATTACGTGTTATGCAAAAACAAAGGGATTTAGCTGAAAAAGTCCGATCAGATAATGTCTGGTGATGCTAATGGTAGGCAGACAATTGCAGCCTCATTATGTCAGACCTCCTATGTAAACATGCACCAATCGTCTCGTGTGATGTAGAAAGGTGTTCTCAGAATATAGCTTCATGCTGACAGACGCCAGGCAGGGTTTTAACGCTGAACTTTACGCCACCATGTCATCATCAAATGCACAATCTGTAATGTCTGAAAATATGTCAATTATAATGTAAATACATGTTCATATATATTTTTTGACACTTTCATATATATGTTAAATACATTACGTATATTGCTTAATAAACATTATCATTAGTTTATATTAACAATTTTGTTTCGTATAACCTGCATTCCTTGGCTATAAGTGACATATAAATAATATATAAATGCATATTTCCTATTTTTAGTGCATATTTATGCATATTTCATCGTTTTTAATTTTTGCGCTATCCGGGCCCTGATCTGCATTACTATAGGAAACACTGTGGACTTCATCTCACCCTTCTCTGTATCATATATATGTTCTGTACTTCTTTTAGTCTCAATACTTACCCCTAGAAGATGTAATTTACAAAGCAACAGAACTTCATTATTTTCTCTGTTTCCTTGTGGTTATCAACATACTAGATCATACTAGTGATTTATGTATATATATATATATATATATATATATATATATATATATATATATATATATATATATATATATATATATATATATATATATATATATATATATATATATATATATATATATATATATATAAATAGCTAACAGAGCGTTCATTGCAGGGTTTTGGCTGAACCCACTTGACTGCGATTGACGACTGCCGATTGACGATTGATGATTGGCGATTGTTGCGATTCTAACGATCGAAGCAGGCTTATCACAGGTTAGCAAGGTTTTAGCTGGGACCTCTCGACTGAACGAGTGCCCCCGACATCTAAACTACGTGGAACCAGCATCCGCATTGGTTGATCAGTTTTCCCTATTTTGGTTCACAACACCACGTGTCTTCAGTCTGTTAGAACTAGTGTCTATCTAACGGGAAAATAGAACCCCCCTCAACTGGACAGGTTTCATTGGCTGACTGGCAGTCACTCTCTTCTGGTTCATGGATGTACTGAGTGTAAACTGAGGCAGTCCGAGTGAATGAACGGTCACACACTGAGACCAGGAATCTAGTGGGTACTTACAGTAGAGAGTTTTTTATCTCCCCAGTATGGGTGTGTTCTGAGCTTGTGTGATGCATGTTAAGGGAAAAGGTGGTAAGGTGTGTTTAGAATATCCCAAATCCAGGTGTGTAAACAGCGCTCCTCATGGTTGATTTTCACACGTGAGACGTAAGAATTCCTATCCAAAGTTGTGAAGGGCTTGTTAGTGCCTTAAAAAAATATGGGTGCATTCGGAACCTATGTGTGAGATTATGGAGCATGTTTTACGGGTATTGGTGGAGAAAAATATTCAAGACTCCTGAGATTCTAAAGAAAGTACTGACAAAAAACAGCAGAGCACCCGCCTGCCTGATGGGTCATGAGTGATTTTCTCGGGTTTCTTGTAAATGCCGGCCTCCTTGGCAGGCTAGTAGTTACACCTTTCGGGTTATTGGGTAGTTAGGATTGTAGTAGTTGTGGGTCATCCCAGACAGGCTATGATTGATCCATCTGCGTAATTAATATTTCTTAATATGTTTTATACCATTTCTCAGTGACTGATATTATTTTGTTTAATGCCCTTAAGGTATGTTCCTGTGTGGAGTTAACAGTTCTTAATAATATTGAAACTATTTCTCAGTGACTGATATTACCTCTGCTGTGTGTAGTGTCACGTGCCTGAGCGCTCGGCAACTCGCTGCATCTGTTCACGCTTCCATTTCACACAAGCTACTAATAATTTGTTAATTGTACTTATTATATTATTATTGTTCTTAGCTACTTAGGTTAATTGTATATTTATGTATGTAATTTATATGCATCATTGTCTTACTCTGTTAAGTCAACTCAAGAGTAATATTAATTAATTATATAAAATATCCAGCAAATGTCTAGATCACGTGATATGAGACGCTCCTCCACGGCGTACCCACGCCACGCTCCCCAGTAGCGAAAATCTTTGGCATAGGTTAGACGTGTCTATTCGTTCTCTAGCCTTGACCTTTGTCTAAGTGCTTTATCAAGTCTTCTGCAATGCCCTAAGGGTATCAGGTATTAGTGACACGTTTAGTTAGGCCTAGGAAGGGATCCTGGTGGTAAGGTATCTCCTGTTTGGTAGGGATAATCATTTTGTATTGATTGTTGTATATATATATTTCGTATGTCTTGTGTAATATAGTAATGTTAAGTAATATTTGTTTGGTCTAACTCCTTACAGTATAGTTTCGCCCTTCCGGCATCACTCTTATTTTATTATACAATTACTTATTCACTTAAATTCATGTTTGCTAGTCATTACTCCCTTTAGAACATAAATTGAATTAATTAATTATCTTCCCTTTTGTGATTCACTTATTTCAACTGTTCTTACTTTTTCAAGTACATTTAGTTGAGTAGGTTTTTGGTGAGGATAATTATTGCCGTGTTCCCTATTTGTACCTTTATTTGTTAATAACTTGGGGTAGGATTCACTCCCCAAGTATAAAGGGTAGTGGGATCGCGACAGTAGCTAATATTTCTTAATCTGTTTTATACCATTTCTCAATGACTGATACTATATTGTTGAATGCCCCTAAGGCCTGTTCATGTGTGTAAGCAACATTTCCTAATATTTTGATGCTATTCCTTATTGACTGATATTATCTTGTTGGGTGTAGTTAATATTCCTTAATATTTTGATACTATTGTTTTCTAATGTTTATGTGTCACTAAGGGATGTGAGATAACGAGGAACTGTTTTCAGATGAGCTCCTCATTCTGGTGTAAGTAGCACTGTTACCTTAGTAGTGCTCATAAGGAATTTAATATTTCTACCTATTTTTTATATCATGTATAACTTTTGTTCCTCAGTGTAGTATTTTAAGCCAGGCTAAGAGGTGAGGAAATGTTGGTGTACCATTATTGATTGTGGTTGTAGAGTTGGAGGGAATAGAAGTGTCAAATTTTACAGTGCATCTCATTCACCCCAATCACAGGTGCTATCTTTCTACGGGTCACGGAGAATATTTTTTTAACTAATTGTGTTTGTGCTGGTTCGGCTTTTTCTCAAAGGGGCGCTTCCAATGCATTACCATCCGCTATAATAAAAAAAACCCAAGTTTGAGAAATCCTTACCGGTTACACACACACAAAACCACACACACGCATATATATATATATATATATATATATATATATATATATATATATATATATATATATATATATATATATATATATATATATATATATATATATATATATATATATATATATATATATGATTATTTTGGTCATTGGTTAACCATTGTCCTCAAGTATTATTAAAACTTTTCGTTTGAGTAATGGGAACAAACCCATTATCTGCCTCAGTGGAGGAGGCAATGTTATTGGCTGGTGATTGAGTGAGGAGCTCCTTGATAAGTTCAAGGCAGCTATAGATCGCATTAGGTTGAAGGGAGGGATCCCTATCATATGTGCTGTCCTGCCAAGAAGGACAATTGGCAATGATGTTGTCAAGGGCAGTTGGTATCAACGGACGTCTTGACAGATATTGCATGTCAATATCAGTCCCATTCGTAGAAAACTGAGACAAATTTTACGGCAGAAGGGACCTTTATGCTAGAGATGGGGTACTCTGTCTTGGGATGCGGTGGCTACCCTGCCTGTCTCTCTCGAGAGGGCAGTTCAAAAGATGTCGAAGTTTTAAAATGGTTAGGGGAACATGTGAGTATCGGGAACGAAGGAGACTGCAGTGGGAGCGAGTAAATGAAGTGAAAGGTTACAGAGAAATAGTGCTAGGAATGATGAAAAATCTAAATTAGGCAGGGAGTTAAAACCTAAACGCGACAAAGAGAGGACTCAAATCACGACTAACCTAAATGTCTACTACGCAAACAGTAGAAGTATAAGAAACAAAACGGATGAAATAAGGGAGCTGGTATGTACCGAAAGAGTCGATATAATATTATTCACCGAAACATAGATAAACTTAGACTCAAGTGAATTACCTGTCGTATATCAAATTACAGGTTACAAATTATTCCATACTGATAGGCAGAGTAGGAAAGGAGGCGGAGTAGCAATATATGTCATTGATAATCTGAATTGTGAAATAAATAAGGAAATAAAAGCTGCACTGCATAGAGAAACAATTTGGAGAGAATTAATCGATGGTAGGGAAAAGTTAATCACAGGAGTAATATATAGACCTTCTAATCTTAATAGAGTTAAAGAGCGACTTATTTGGGATGAAATGTCCAGGGTATCCAGACATAGCAAAGTCTGTATAGTAGGTGACTTTAACTTTAGCCAGATAGATTGGATCGACCTTACGGGTAACTAAGAATCAGAGGATTTTCTTGAAACAGTTCAGGACTGTTTCCAAAGTCAACATATAGCCGAACCCACCCTGGGTAATAATATACTCGATTTAGTTCTGTCAAACTGAGAAAACCTCATTAGTAATGTCGAGGTAGGGGGCGAACTTACAAACAGCGATCACAAAGTAGTAAGATTCAAATTAGAATTTAACGGCAGTGGCAAGGAAAATTCCATTAAAGTCCCAGATTTCAAAAGGGTAAACTTTGAAACGTTGAAAATGCAGTTGAGAGAAGGGGTACAATGTTTGGGGGTGAATTATATAACCTCATGTGAGGTGACCCCACAAAATGTACCCACAGAGGGCAACCTCACTTTACCTGGAGACCTGTCAACAATCCTCACAAAATATGACGATTGAGGATGACCTGATCCGAGATCTGAGGTTGACGAGTTCCACAACAAATTAAATAAGGAGTTACTTAATGCACAGAGGCAAAACATACCATACAGAAAACTCAGATCAAATATCAATGACCCCAAATAGATAAGTGATTATTTAAAGAATATTATTGGACAAAAGAAGGCTGTTGGTAGGAGAATAAATCGAGGTGAAATTTACCTCTGAGATTATTATAAGGTATTGGCCAGTAAGGTTAAGTCCGAGATAAGAAAAGCAAAAAGGAATAATGAACTGAAGGTGGCAAGGGAGGCAGAGTTAAACCCCAAGGGATTCTTTCAAATGTATCAAACTAAATCACGAGAAAAGATTGGACCAATACAGTCAAATACAGGCGACCGAACTGATAACGACAAAGAAATGAGCAATAATCTAAATACACTCCTCGCCATTGCATTATGTGCGTGGTCGTAACGGACATAAACAAGAAGATGAAATATTAAAAAAAAAAACAATAATCTGAGAAGTTAACAAACTTCCTGTAGTTTATAGGCCTCCCCTTTCTCTTGATAATCTCCTGCAGGTGTGAAGGAACTGACTCTACCAAGTTGTGGATTATATGTGGGTCTAAGTTATTCCATTCCTCAGATTGGCTGCCTCCAGCTTGGGGACGGTATTTGTGTCCTTGCCTTGTAGACGAAGCTTGATAATGCTCCACTTCTTTTCTATCGGGTTAAGGTCAGGCAAATTGCTTGGCCAATCACTTATGAAATCTACCTCACAGTCAACAAGCCATTTATTACAGATTTTTCTGTGTGACATAGGGTACCATCATGCATAAACACATCAGCGCTGCATTTTTCAAAAGACCTGGGCAAATCAGCTCCAAGTAGTTAAATTGGTTCATCATCACATTCATAGGTAGCACAATAAGATCACCAGTTCCAAAGTACGAGAAGCAACCCCACACCATTAGTGACTCAGGATGCTTAACTGTGCTAAAAGTGAACTTGGGGTCAAGCGAATCACTTCCGAGGCGCCTGTACACAGTAAAAGTATGACTTCCAGTAAAAGAAAACGTTGCCTCGTCACTCCACAGCATGTGCTGCCAGTTGGTCGTATCCCACTGAGCGTTAGCCTTGGCAAAAGCGACCCTACGCAGCCCCTGGACAAGGGTGAGGAGTGGCTTCATGCATGCGTGGTGGCTGTTAAACTGCAGCCTCCTAGAAGTACAGGATTTTTCTTTCAATTCCCGAGCTGACAGACATGGATTAGCATCAAGTTGCCTCTTAGGAACAGTTAACGTGCGTTGGAAAGTTTTTCGAGGTCGAGCCTTCACTGGCAATACGCTGCGCCCTGTCATCTCGAAATCGTTGAATCCAAATCTGAACTGATCGTTCACACACACCAACAATTCTTGATATTTACTTTACAGTTTTCTTGCCCTTATGCAGACTAAAAATTGACGCTAGCTGCTCTTTTGTTAAATCTTTCCTCTTGCCCATTGTGGTAAAAAAAGCAAAGAAACAACGGGCGTTGTAGCAATAAATAGGGGCAATGTCGGGGGGGGGGGTAAAACTCATAAATCTTCGTTCACAAAATTTACGCGGGCAACTGGTGAAAGTTTTGATTGCTGGCTGACTTGTCCTCGCGTCTCCCTTCAGCAAAGATCACTTCCCGTCGGCCAGCTGGCGCATAATGTAATAGCGAGGAGTGTAGATATTTTTCAACAGTTTCCACCAACTATAATTTAAATATGATACCCGAGGCACCTACTATATATGTAACAGCACCATTTGTATTATATAAATATTTATCCAAATGTATAATACCAAAATATTCACCAGGTCATTCACCTATGTGTATGAATGAATTGGTGAGTTGACATTTCCTCCAGGGAGCGAGCGAGGTCAAGCTGGGTCAGTGCATCTCAGCAACAACACATCTGACGCGTTTCCTTTCGAGGCCTGGCCTGTCCACCCTCTCTCCCTGGTGTGAGAGAGAGACTCTCATATCACTTGTTACCCAGTGAACACCTCACTTAAGTGTTCTCTCAAGTGCACTAAGACACTTCCCTTAGAATAGAAGGTACAATATATTCTCAACTGAACTCCGTACCTGTGAAACTATATTTTCTACAATAAAAGAAAACCAACAAAGTGTTTACTTCAGCCCTGCCACTTATCAATTCAAGAACTAATATATATATATATATATATATATATATATATATATATATATATATATATATATATATATATATATATATATATATATATATATATATATATGCAATATTCAGAAATTTCAGTGTAATTTCAAACACCACGCCATTGGCGATACTGAGCTTTCAATGTCGTCGGAGGGAAGAGAGCGCTCCCTGCACATAGAGAGAGGTTGTGGAACTAGGCCTAAGTGATATTAAATGTAATTTGCCGAATTAATAATGATGCGATTCATGAAGTTAAGGGACTATTATTGA
>NW_024756973.1:0-11671 GCF_018991925.1 Homarus americanus
GAACCCGGGTTCATTCGCTTGCGAGGCGAGCAAGCTGACAATTACACCGTGTGTCGGCAACGTACACACACACACACACACACACACACACACGTCTCCTGAAGTAGATATGAGAGAGAGAGAGATCTAAGCAGCTTATTATCATCCTACACCAACAGGAAGCGACAGACAGACAGACAGACAGACAGACAGACACATCACAACAACCAAGTTTTTCTCAAATTATCATAATCTCTTGTCGTCGTGTCCGTGTGGCTGTCGTGTTTGTCAATCCAGCAATTTCTCTTCTTTTATTTAATTTTTTTATTGATTTTCGTCTTCATTTCTTCATTTAAAATTTTCGTGATTTCTTTCCTTCCCTCTATCCTTCTTTCTTTCCTTCCCTCTATCCTTCTTTCTTTCCTCGCCATCCTCTTTATTTTCACCCTTCCATCATCTTTATCAGTTTATCAATTTTCCCTGTCTCCTTCCTCCCTTCCTTTTCCTATTCTCATCTTTCCTTCAACCTTCCCTCCTTCATAATTCCTCTCCATCTCTCCCTCTATTCCTTCCTTCATCACCATCATATAAAATCATACTCGCTTCCCCCTCCCCCCCCCAAAAAAAAAATATTCATCCCAACTTAAAAATTCACGTTTCCTGGCCACTGAGATCACCTACCCTGACCTTACCTTTACTTTGACCTGACCTGACCTCTCCCGAATGATGCCTTATACCTTATACCCAAACGATATATACCCATACACCAAATGAAACTCGAAGAGACTGACTATAATGTGTGTGTGGATATTAATCTGTTATCATTCAATCAAAAGTTTATAAGGTTTTACAAAGTTGTTTTCATTTTAATGTGGACTGGAGACCCTGTATAATATAAGTTGACTAATACTATACTTATGAATGGGAGTAAACACTAATTCACATCTCTCTCTCTCTCTCTCTCTCTCTCTTTCTCTCTCTCTCCAGTCTATTTCCCTCGTCTACTCTCTCAATAATATCTTTCTCTCAATCTACATCTCTCTCTCTCTCTCTCTCTCTCTCTTTCTCTCTCCCGGAATATCAACAGTGAGTAAATATAAATAACCACACGATTTTACAGAATAGGGATATATATGTGTTAGAGAGAGAGAGAGAGAGAGAGAGAGAGAGATAAACTAACCATGGGACCTGATCTATCACTCATTTGAACCTAACCTAACCTGACCTCAACTATGCTTACAGAACCATTCCCCTAAGTCCCCCCCCCCTCGGCCCCCCAGCCCTTGACTGTAGGAGGAATGGGCGAGATAGGGCAGGAAAGGTCAACTGGGTGAGTATACACAAGGTCAACAGAGGTCAGGAGCCAAGAGGTACAGATCTCCGTGGGTCATGGTGGTCATACTATATAACTGTACTGTAGAAGGTATTGTTTCTCTCTCTCTCTCTCTCTCTCTCTCTCAGATAACCCCCAAGTTTGTTATGACTCTTCCTGGACAGTGTATTTTTATCTTCAAATAGGATATGTTATCGTGTATCTCTTGTTAGAACGAGGGAACAAATAATTTATTGAATAATGGCAGGTTGAGGGAGAGGGCGATGTACTGTACAGAACTAAACAAATAATTTTTTGGAAATACATTGTTTTTAACATTCAGTGCCATAATATTCTGACTTCTACTGTTTAACTATAATCTGCCTACGCTACCGTTCACGGGATGAATATGGGTGCACAATAAACTAGCCGCTGTATGTGGCAAAATTCAAAAGCGGATCCCCGCCTTTTTTATTACATACTAGGAAACATCTCACACTCACACACACACGTATAGATGATCAGTAAGGAGGAGCCTCGACCTGAGCCCTGACAGAACGTTACAGGTGTACTATTTCGTCAGGCCGCGGTTAGGAAGTATATGAAAGTGATTTTGGAAGTTATATTTATGTTCCATATAAAATATTTATGGTTTATGTGTGTGTGTGTGTGTGTGTGTGTCTATCTGTCTGTAATTATGTTAGCTTATGTTTGGTTAGTTATTAGTTGGAGTAAGTTGTCGTGGAGATTTTTCAGGTTAGGTTAGATTAGATGAGGTTAGGTTGTGTTAGATTAGGTAAGTTATTAGTTGGAGTAAGCTGGAGTTAAGATTCTTCTGGATATACAAAACACTAAAGTTATTATCCAGCGTAATCCTCCCACACACCCCAGCAAAATGATTCACAATGGAGACTGATTAATGAATGCTTGTGTTGTGATAATAATTCCTCTTATTGATTAACGAACTTTAAATAAAATGGAACAAGGTTGAGTGATGGTTGTTGAACTGATATAGAAATGTTAAGTGGTAGTAGATATAGTGTAAAATAAGTCATTGAGTGATACTGTAGTTGTGTAGTACACAAGTTTGGTCCACTTGTATGTTACTGAGGAAATTATTCAATCAGGATTTTTTTACAAGGATGATTGGTGTACCTGAAGTTGATGATCGTTTTTTTTTTTTTTTATTATAATGGTTGCCCCTCCTGTAATGAGAATGGCCAGGCCCAAGGGCCACCTAGGCGTGAATTTGTTTAAGGTGTTGAAGCTGTCGCCAACACAACAACCACACCCTGAGTTAATGAGCTGAGTGACCCAGTGTCAAGGAATAGTCCGTGGCCAACTGCACTGGCTAACCATTACCCCGTAACACGACGCGCGAATCGATTAACATCCAGGTCCCCAATTACTGATGGGTAGATAGAGGAAAATGACGCAAAGGAACTTGCTCATGGTCTCACCCTGCCCGGAAATGGAACCCGGGTTCATTCGCTTGCGAGGCGAGCAAGCTGACAATTACACCGTGTGTCGGCAACACACACACACACACACACAGACACACACACACACACACACACACACACACACACACGTCTCCTGAAGTAGATATGAGAGAGAGAGAGATCTAAGCAGCTTATTATCATCCTACACCAACAGGAAGCGACAGACAGACACATCACAACCACCAAGTTTTTCTCAAATTAACATAATCTCTTGTCGTCGTGTCCGTGTGGCTGTCGTGTTTGTCAATCCAGCAATTTCTCTTCTTTCTTCTCTCTTGATTATTTCTTCTTTTATTTAATTTTTTTGTTGATTTTCGTCTTCATTTCTTCATTTAAAATTTTCGTGATTTCTTTCCTTCCCTCTATCCTTCTTTCTTTCCTTCCCTCTATCCTTCTTTCTTTCCTTCCCTCTATCCTTCTTTCTTTCCTCGCCATCCTCTTTATTTTCACCCTTCCATCATCTTTATCAGTTTTTCAATTTTCCCTGTCTCCTTCCTCCCTTCCTTTTCCTATTCTCATCTTTCCTTCAACCTTCCCTCCTTCATAATTCCTCTCCATCTCTCCCTCTATTCCTTCCTTCATCACCATCATATAAAATCATACTCGCTTCCCCCCTCCCTCCTCTTCCCCCATGTCATCCCAACTTAAAATTCGTTTCCTGGCCCTGGAATCACCTACCCTATTGTACCTTTACTTTTGACCTGACCTGACCTTTCCCGAATAATGCCTTCACCTTATACCAAACGTATAATGCCCATACGCAAAATGAAACTCGAAGAGACTGACTATAATGTGTGTGTGTGAATATTAATCTGTTATCATTCAATCAAAAGTTTATAAGGTTTTACAAAGTTGTTTTCATTTTAATGTGGACTGGAGACCCTGTATAATATAAGTTGACTAATACTATACTTATGAGTGGAAGTAAACACTAATTCACATCTCTCTCTCTCTCCCTCTCTCTCCAATCTATTTCCCTCGTCTACTCTCTCAATAATATCTTTCTCTCAATCTACATCTCTCTCTCTCTCTCTCTCTCTCTCTCCAGTCTATTTCCCTCGTCTACTCTCTCAATAATATCATTCTCTCAATCTACATCTCTCTCTCTCTCTCTTTCTCTCTCCCGGAATATCAACAGTGAGTAAATATAAATAACCACACGATTTTACAGAATAGGGATATATATGTGTTAGAGAGAGAGAGAGAGAGAGAGAGAGATAAACTAACCATGGGACCTGATCTATCACTCATTTGAACCTAACCTAACCTAACCTCAACTATGCTTACAGAACCATTCCCCTCCGTCCCCCCCCTTCGGCCCCCCAGCCCTTGACTGTAGGAGGAATGGGCGATAGGGCAGGAAAGGTCAACTGGGTGAGTATACACAAGGTCAACAGAGGTCAGGAGCCAAGAGGTACAGATCTCCGTGGGTCATGGTGGTCATACTATATAACTGTACTGTAGAAGGTATTGTTTCTCTCTCTCTCTCTCTCTCTCTCTCTCTCTCTCCCATAACCCCCAAGTTTGTTATGACTCTTCCTGGACAGTGTATTTTTATCTTCCAATAGGATATGTTATCGTGTATCTCTTGTTAGAACGAGGGAACAAATAATTTATTGAATAATGGTATGTTGAGGGAGAGGGCGATGTACTCTACAGAACTAAACAAATAATTTTTTGGAAATACATTGTTTTTAACATTCAGTGCCATAATATTCTGACTTCTACTGTTTAACTATAATCTGCCTACGCTACCGTTCACGGGATGAATATGGGTGCACAATAAACTAGCCGCTGTATGTGGCAAAATTCAAAAGCGGATCCCCGCCTTTTTTATTACATACTAGGAAACATCTCACACACACACACACGTATAGATGATCAGTAAGGAGGAGCCTCGACCTGAGCCCTGACAGAACGTTACAGGTGTACTATTTCGTCAGGCCGCGGTTAGGAAGTATATGAGAGTGATTTTGGAAGTTATATTTATGTTCCATATAACATATTTATGGTTTATGTGTGTGTGTGTGTGTGTGTGTGTGTGTGTGTGTGTGTGTGTGTCTGTCTGTATTTAGGTTAGCTTATGTTTGGTTAGTTATTAGTTGGAGTAAGTTGTAGTGGAGATTTTTCAGCTTAGGTTAGATTAGATTAGGTTAGGTTGTGTTAGATTAGGTTTGTTATTAGTTGGAGTAAGCTGGAGTTAAGATTCTTCTGGATATACAAAACACTAAAGTTATTAGCCAGCGTAATCCTCCCACACACCCCAGCAAAATGATTCACAATGGAGACTGATTAATGAATGCTTGTGTTGTGATAATAATTCCTCTTATTGATTAACGAACTTTAAATAAAATGGAACAAGGTTGAGTGATGGTTGTTGAACTGATATAGAAATGTTAAGTGGTAGTAGATATAGTGTAAAATAAGTCATTGAGTGATACTGTGGTTGTGTAGTACCCAAGTTTGGTTCACTTGTATGTTACTGAGAAAATTATTCAATCAGGCTTATTGTCTGACAGGTCTCGTCTCTCTTATGGCATTTGGCTGAATTAAGGTATTAAGTTTTCATAAATTTTAAACTATTACACTGTGGTTATATTACGACATATTAAACGATTACAGTGTTATATTACGACATATTAAACGATTACAGTGTTATATTACGACATATTAAACGATTACAGTGTTATATTACGACATATTAAACGATTACAGTGTTATATTACGACATATTAAACGATCACATTGTCTATATAACGACATATCACCAATAAAAGAAAATATATAGTTTTTGTATATGTTTATCGCTACACATTATTTATGTGTTTCTGAATAACATAGCTGATTAATCAATGTTATTTATCACATATCACTTTAATAAGTATTTCAGCTTTCCTAACCTTATATAACATGTTTACCATCACGTAACACAGACAGACTCTCTCTCTGAGGTAAAACGGAGTTAGATACACGTCTCTCTCTCTCTCTCTCTCTCTCTCTCTCTCTCTCTCTCTCTCTCTCTCTCTCTCTCTCTCTCTCTTTCTCTCTCTCTCTCTCTCTCTCTCTCTCTCTCTCTCATGATCTGACAACTCTTGGAAACTTCTGAATTAAACACCAGTAATATATCTTTGTACGATAGTTCCCCTTATGTTGTTAAATATGTATAAACTATTGAGAAATAATTAACAAAATAGTTACGTAACATCGTGTGTGTGTGTGTGTGTGTGTGTGTGTGTGTGTGTGTGTGTGTGTGTGTGTGTGTGTGTGTGTGTGTGTGTGTGTGTGTGTGTGTGTGTGTGTGTGCGCGTAATAAGGAGGACTAACAATCTTCACCTTACTGTAAGATCCTCCCACATCACTACACATATCAACAGTAATCTGAAAATAAACCAGAGTAGAACATGTTCCCGCCTTGTTATCCTGTTAATTACGTTTGCGTGTCAATTGGTTGTTAACACCACCAGGTAACGTAATTACTAACGAAGTAATTTTATCTTCGAGGATTGTAATGCATGTTCCATTATTCTTAATTCCTTTGGCCAGACCACCAAATTGTTTCGCGCAGGTAATGATGATACAGGTGGACAGTTATGTTATGTATTTAAAAACGAAAATTTCATATGGTGCCGGAGTGTGTGTGTGTGTGAGTGTGTGTGTGTGTGTGAGTGTGTGTGAGTGTGTGTGTGTGTGTGTAGGTAGGTCAACAGCAGAGGTAGTGAAGCTTCTTGTCATAAACCATGTACACCTCCCTCCTATTCTGTGTATTACATGTTAGTTGTGTCTTTATCGTGTTGGTCATTTATCACTTATAAGTTAACACCCCCCCGTATTGTTATTTTGTTCTACTCATTCTCTTACACTTATTTCTCTACGTACTTAGGAGTCACATTGAGTCAAATCTTTTTCTATTTAATATTTCAGGTTTTACATATTCTTGCATAGGATCTTTACTCATTACTAAATCTTACCTTTATATATAGGACAATTTCCCCCATAACTACGAACTTTTACTTCAATACATCAACGTTTTGTCCGTAAATTGTTTTTGGTTATTTCTTACACCCAAAATAATTAAGTTACGATTTATTTTGAAGTTCATCGGGAATGTAGTTTATAAATATCACCACTTGATTGTTAGGTTAAGTTAGGTTAGGTTAGGTTAGGTTAAGTTAAGTTTGGCCGTAGGTATAGTGTCTGGCCCGGTGAGCGAGGTATGGCTGTGAAAACGGGTCACAGTTTTATTTATCTCAAGTTGTTTATTTCTATTTTATAAACTAAAAAGAGTCAACAACATTTTCTTTATACACCAGTGTACAGTATACAGTGTTGTGTATGGTGTATAACGAGGCCGCTCCTGTGTATGATGTCTTTGTCTTGTTGTGTATGTATGTATTGTTACTCGTATGATGTACTGTATGGTAGGGTTGCCATCACTCAGTTTAAGATAACTTTAAACGCTAGATTTAAGGTCCCCTAAAAATGTTGTCGGTCGCTGTTCATAATTCAATCTGTCTACTCTGATCGGATCTAATTTCATGGATCTCTAGTTATTATCAATCATCTCTTTATTTTTTATGACAATTCGTGAAACTTTACATTTTAGTTTTTAATTAGTTTTTCGCTCATTGAATCTCATTTGTCTCTTGAAATTTAACTTCTGTTTGATTCTTGACGTAATTATCTGACGTGGTACTTTATTTTATTATTGTTAAGTTTACACACACACACACACACACACACACACACACACACACACACACACCGTCTCTCTCACTCTGTTGTTTAAGGTGAGAAAGTGTGAGAAAGTTTACACACATTAGGTGGGAAAATGTTCCTCACTTTGCGGGCCTCGATAGGGTAAATGATCTCATCTCGTGTCCCCAGAGTGAAGAAAAACGTCTCGTGTTTGAGTCGGTGAGGCAGCAAACGTTCCTTACGCTGTGAGCTGAGAGTTAAGCTAGAGTGCCTGGATACATACATACATACATACATACATCGTTGTTCAGATAGATATTTAGTAAAATCGTATTACATGTTCACAATGATTCAGCACGTACTGTACAAACAATATACATACTGTAGACAGTGTAGACATACAGCTGAAGTCTTTAAAACACGTAATGATGTTGGTAATTACACTTGTCCACGACGATCAGAAATTATATAGAACTCTTTATCATTGTTCTAGACATTGGGGAAAATGTTCTAGTTTCTATTAGTAAATCTGAAGGTAAGTTTCATCTCTTGTGTTCAATGAAGTTGGAATAGGTTGAGACTGAGTTATTTGCGAGGCGAATTGTGTGTTTTCATCCCTGGAAAAATATGTACTCAAGGAAGAAATTGGGAAAAATAGTAGGTTTAAAGTGTTGAGTTTGGTGAATTTTCCATCTAAGAAGTTGAATAAGTCGACTGTTTGTTTATGGTGTGGCAAGATATCACACCTCTCCCTTCCCTCCCCTTCCCTTCCCCTCCCCTTCCCTTCCTCTCCCCTCCCTTCCCCCCTCCCCTCCCCCCTCCCTTCCCCTCCCCTCCCATCATCGTGTGAATTCTGCGTCAATTTGTTTTCTTATGCATGAGTGAAGTAGATTTTCATGTCATTGTTACATCACTGTTGAACATGCTGGTTATAGGAGTAGGGAAGGAAGATTAAGGGAAGAAGAAGTGAAGGAGGAGACAAATCAGGAGAGGTTGGGCAGTGCTGGAACAGAGGGTAAAGGGGAGGGGAAAAAGGCAGGCGAGGAGAAAGGAGAGAGGGAAGCGGGGAGAGAGATAGGGAAGAGGGGAGTGATGAAAGTGGGGAGAGAAAGTAGAGAGGAGAGAGGAAAGAAAACCTTGTATGAGTATCAGTTCCAGTTTTATGCTTATTGTGTTATTCTCTCTCTCTCTCTCTCTCTCTCTCAATCTGGCATTTTCTCCACTAGGAATAAATACTATAAGCTCCTCTTGAAACCTATATAGAGCATCCCTTCTGAGGGTTTTCCTTGACTGGGGATAATATGCAGCGATGCTTTCCCTCGGTAGGATTCCCTTCACTTGGGTATCTTATCCGCTGAGATTTTATCCACAGGGATTTTTATCCTTAAAGAAATAGTAGTTGAGACCATCCCCCATCGACCGCCCCCAACATAACCCATTAACATTGGTCTTTATCCCCTGGTGTTAAGTTTCTCTACCCGACGTAAATTTGATAACATTCAGGGCCTCGTACGGCTGGACCTGACAGTACCCTGGTGTTTGTGGGGCATAAACGCCAGGTAGAGGTTCATATGATAGTGAGGCGGGTGGTGGTGATGCTACCATGGTCACTGTGTGGGGGGGGGGGGGGTCTTGTCATTATACTTGGTTGAGTGTTTTATGCTCGAGGTACAGAAAGTATTACTGCATAACTCTGAACATGAGAGAGAGAGAGAGAGAGAGATCAGTAGCGACTATATTGTCTATAGTGTAAGACAAGGAGTAGAGACAACTAACTATAACACCTTGGCTATACTGTATATATTCAATCTGTCTAATTGTTATAGTGTTAGGCATTACTGTCTCCCCTGTCTCAACATTTTCTATCTCTGTCTCTTAATGTACAGTCCTCTTGCATCATCTCGCATCTCATCATCGTCTCTGTTTGTCTCTCAGGAGGTGTTGATGTCTCTCTAATGTCTCAATTGTTGGTGTTCTGTGAGAGGAAGAATCTGGAGGTCAAGGTTGTTCAGGGGAGGAGGAGAGGAGATAGAAAAGTAAGATACGGAGGAAGGAGAAGGAAGATGAGGGAGGAAGGAGAAGGAAGATAAGGGTGAGAAGCGGAAGTGAAGTATTTAAAGGGAAAGAAAAAAATAGAAAGATAGGGAGAGAGTGAAGGTAGGAAGGACAGGGGGGAGTTTTTTGCGGCATTAGTAATAGAGGATACGGGGAGAGATGGAAGAGATAAAGGAAAGACTGGAAGGAGAAATGAGGAGGCGGAGAGAAAAATACAAAAGAAAAGGGAATTGAAGGGAGGAAGAATAATATGTTTTTGTAAGTGTGATTAATGATGAACCCAAGAAGAGAGAGAGAGATAAAAGTAAAAGGAAAGGAAGGGGAAGGAAAAGGAGGAGAATAATGAGGACATGAAGAAAGAAATATAAGAAAATGAGGAAAATATATAGATTTTCTTTTGCAATTTGGATATAAAAAAAACATATACGCTTGTTGAAAATAGGAAAATATATTCTCGTTAGCTCCAGATTTCACCATTAATATTACGAAGAAACATTTATTTCAATGAGAGTTATAGAATTTGTTTACTAAATGTTTCAAGTACTAGCAGGCCACACTACCCTTGAGCATTACTAGCAGACCTTCGGCAGTACTGACAGAAGGAAGTAACGAGTCTTATAAGCAGTAGTTTAAGAGAGGATCCTGTGCTCTCCCACCCACAGTTAAAAGTCGTTAAATAAATGATATGATATAATCTTAGGTGGGAGTTTCACTCAGTGTATTCCGGGGATTAGACTGCAATTATTCATAGAGTTATCCTTGTGTGTTAAGGATTATCCATCGTTCTTCAAGGATTTACATGTCTTTGTTCATGGATTATCGCCTCGTTCACGGAGGATAAGGTCACCCTACTTGATGTATTAAATCATCATACTAAGTAGAGTGACATTGTCCTTGTTAGGTATTTATGTCGTCACTTCAGTTAGCATGAAGGTAAGGGTTTATACGGTGTCTCCCTTAATGAGTTGGTCGTAAGGTTGTGGAGTGAGTCTTTAGTGCTTATATCTCTACAGCACACGTTGAGGAAGTGACTTATCCCAACACACGGAGGCTATAACTTGTATCCTGAGAGAGACTTACACTTAACAGTATATTAAACACATACAGACGTCTCTCTGTCTCTCTCTCTCTCTCTCTCTCTCTCATACTTGCATAAGTCAACGTTTATATACTACAACATTTACGTTAGTTGATATCAACTGAATCTCTTATATTGCAGCCGAACGACCGACCGACCGACAGCCTTTGTGATGCTAAGCCTTTTGATGTGACTTGTAACTTTCCAAGTGCTTTATTTAATTTTCTTGGTGTGAGCCCTTTAATCCGTGTGTGGCAGTGATGAATTACTGAAGGGCTCACCCTGTGATGGCCAGGTGGAGGGTTGTGACGTAACTCCTTCAACTCCATGTTTTAACTCCCTCACTCCGACGATTTAACCACACGAATACAGTGTCGCCTTACTCAGGGGAATAAGGTATCAAGTATTAAGTCATCGTACTCAAGAGATTAAGGCATCGTACCCAAGGTCTTGTGGTAATACATTTTTAAATATATTTTCTGATTTTTTCTTTTTTACTACGGATCGTTAAATTGGAAATCTGTCAAGTCTTAGGTTGTGTGAGAGAGACGGCTGTCCTTTGTGTGTGTGAGACAGCTGTCCTTTGTGTGTGTGAGACAGCTGTCCCTTGTGTGTGAGAGACAGCTGTCCTTTGTGTGTGAGAGACAGCTGTCCCTTGTGTGTGAGAGACGGCTGTCCTTTGTGTGTGTGAGACAGCTGTCCTTTGTGTGTGAGAGACAGCTGTCCCTTGTGTGTGAGAGACAGCTGTCCCTTGTGTGTGAGACAGCTGTCCTTTGTGTGTGTGAGAGACAGCTGTCCTTTGTGTGTGAGAGAGACAGCTGTCCCTTGTGTGTGAGACAGCTGTCCTTTGTGTGTGAGAGACAGCTGTCCTTTGTGTGTGTGAGAGACAGCTGTCCTTTGTGTGTGTGAGACAGCTGTCCTTTGTGTGTGAGAGAGACAGCTGTCCCTTGTGTGTGAGAGACAGCTGTCCTTTGTGTGAGAGAGACAGCTGTCCTTTGTGTGTGTGAGACAGCTGTCCTTTCTGTGTGTGAGACAGCTGTCCCTTGTGTG
>NW_024756974.1:0-9992 GCF_018991925.1 Homarus americanus
CGGGGTGAGTTCCGGGCACCCCTTCAGTGACGGACCCGGGGTGTGAGGGCCGGGCACCCCTTCAGTGCCATGACCCGGAGTGTGAGGCTGGGCACCCTTCAGTGACATGACCCGGGGTGTGAGGGCGGGCACTTTCAGTGACATGACCCGGGGTGTGAGGCCAGGCACCCCTTCAGCACCATGACCCGGGATGTGAGGGCCGGGCACCCCTTCAGTACCATGAACCGGGGTGTGTGGGCGGGCACCCTTTCAGTGTCAGGAATCAGGGGTGGGGACAGGCACTCCTTCAGTGACGACCCGGGGTGTGAGGGCAGGCACCCTTCAGTGACATGACCCGGGGTGTGAGGGCCGGGCACCCTTTCAGTGACATGACGGGGTGTGAGGCCGGGCACCCTCAGCACCAGCCGGGGTATGAGGCGGGCACCTTGAGTGCTATGACCCGGGGTGTGAGGCCGGGCACCACTTGAGTACATGACCAGGGTGTGAGGGCCTGGCAAACCTTCAGTGCCATGCACTTCAGTGACATGATCCGGGGTGTGAGGGCCGAGGCACCCCTTCAGCACCATGACCCGGGGTGTGAGGGCCAGGCTCCCCTTCAGTGCCATGACCCGGGGTGTGAGGGGCTGGGCACCCTTTCAGTGCACCATGAAATGGGGTGTGTGAGGAGCTGGGCACCCCTACATTGCTACTTGAACGGGGTGTGCGGGCGGGCACCTGCTAAGCACCATGACCCGGGGTGTGAGGACCGGGCATAATCGAGCACCATGGCCCGGGATGTGAGGGCGGACACCCTTTATAGTGACATGACCCGGGGTGTGACGGCCGGGCACCCCTTCAGTGATGACATGACCGGGGTTTGAGCCGGGCACCCCCATCAGCACCATGACCCGAGGTGTGAGGGGCCGGGCACCGCTTCAGCACCATGACCCGAGGGGTGTGAGGTCAGGCACCCCTTCAGTGCCATGACCCGGAGTGTGAGAAGCTGTGCACCCCTTCGGTGACATGGCCGGGGTGTGAGGCCGGGCACCCTTTCAGTCACATGACCCCGGGGTGTGAGGGCACAGGCACCTCAGCACCATGACCGGGGTGTGGCGGCCAGGCACCTGCCCCCAGTGCCATGACCCGGGGAGTGTGAGGCGAGGGCACCCCTTCCAGTGTCATGGAATCGGGGTGTGAGGGTCAGGCACCCCTTCAGTGAAATGAATCCCGGGGTGTGAGGCTGGGCACCTCTTCAGCACCATGACCCAGGGTGTTAGGGCGTGCTTTCCGAGATTCAGTGCCAATAATGAGGCGTGAGGCGGGCACCCCATCAGCACCACGACCCGGGGAGGGTGTGAGGGCCGGGAACCGCTTCAGCCCCATGACCCTGGGTGTGAGGGCCCAGTGACATGACCCGAAGGGTGTGAGGGCCGGGCACCCCTTTAAGGCATGACCCGGGGTGTGATGGCCGGAGCACCCCTCTAGCACCATGACCGGGGTGTGAGGGCCCAGGCTCCCCTTAAGTGCCATGACCCGGGGTGTGAGGGCCCGGGCACTGGCATGAACCGGGAGGGTGTGAAGGCCGGGCACCCTTTCAGTGACATGACCGGGATGGCAGGCGCGGGCACCCCTTCAGTGACATGACCCGGGGTGTGACGGCGGGCACTACAGTGACATGACCCGGGGTGTGAGCCGGGCACCCCATCAGGACCATGACCCGGGGTGTGAGGGCCGAGGCACCGCTTCAGCACCATGACCCGGGGCGTGAGGCAGGCACCCCTTCGTGCCATGACCGAGGTGTGAGAGCTTGGCACCCCTTCAGTGACATGACCCGGGGTGGATGTCCGGGCACCCTTTCAGTGACACGACGGGGTGTGAGGGCGAGCACCCCTTCAGCACCACTTGACCCGGGATGTGAGGCCGGGCACCCCTTCAGTGCCATGAACCGGGGTGTGAGGGCCGAGGCACCCCTTTAGTGTCAGGAATCGGGGTGTGGGCCGGGCACCCTTTCAGTGCCATGAAATGGGGTTTGAGGGCCCAGGCACCCCTACAGTGCTGCGAACAGGGTGTGAGGGGCCGGAGCACCCTTTCAGTACCATGAATCGGGGTGTGAGGGCAGGGAGGCACCTTCAGCTTTCATGAACGAGGGTGTGAGGGTGGGAACAATAGAGCACCATGGCCGAGTGTGAGGCCGGACACCCTTTTAGTGACGACATGACCCGGGGTGTGACGGCGGGCACCCCTTCAGTGACATGAGCGGTGTGAGGGCCGAGCACCCCTTTGGTGTCATGAATCGGGATGTGAGGGCCGGAACACCCTTTCAGTGCCATGACCCGGGGTGTGAGGCCAGGCACCCCTTCAGTGCCATGACGGAGTGTGAGCTTGGCATCCCTCCAGCACCATGACTTGGGTGTGAGGGCCGGGCACTGCCCCCAGTGCCATGACCCGGGGTGTGAGTTCCGGGCACCCCTTCAGTGACATGACCCGGGGTGTGAGGGCCGGGCACCCCCTTCCAGTCTCATGACCCGGAGTGTGTGGCATGACCCGAAGGGTGTGAGGGTGGGGCACCCTTTCAGTGACATGACCCCGGGGTGTGAGGGCCAGCACCCCTTTAGTGCCATGACCCGGAGTGTGAGGCTGCATGCACCCCTTCAGTGACATGACCCGGGGTGTGAGGGCCGGGCACCCCTTTAGTGTCATGAATCGGGGTATGAGGGCCAGGCACCCCTTTCAGTGCCATGTAAGAGCAGGGTGTGAGCCGGGCACCCTACAATGCTGCGGGCGGGGTGAGGCTGGAGCACCCCTGCAGCGCACCATGACCCAGGGTGTTAGGGGCCGAGGTTCCGAATTCAGTACCATGAATCGGGGTGTGAGGGCCGGGCACCCCTTCAGCACCATGACCCGGGGTGTGAGGGCCGGGCACCAATCGAGCACCATGGCCCGGGATGTGAGGGCCGGACACCCTTTTAGTGACGTGACCCGGGGTGTGACGGCCTGGCACGCCTTCAGTGACATGACCCGGGGTGTGAGGGCCGGGCACCCCATCAGCACCATGACCCGGTGTGTGAGGGCTGGGCACCGCTTCAGCACCATGACCCGGGGTGTGAGGGCCAGGCACCCCTTCAGTGCCATGACCCGGAGTGTGAGAACTGTGCACCCCTTCATCTCCATGACCCGGTATGTGAGGGCCGGGCACCCTCTCAGTGACATGACCAGGGGTGTGAGGGCCGGGCAAAGCTTCAGTGCACTGGCCAGGGGTGTGAGGGCCGGGCACCTGATCAGTGCCATGACCCGGGGAGTGAGGGCCGGGCACCCTTAAGTGCCATGAAACGGGGTGTGAGTGCCAGGCACCCATACATTGCTTTGAACCAGGGTGTTAGGCTCGGGCACCCCTTCACATGACCCAGGGTGTCAGGGCTTGTCACCCCTCCAGCACCATGACCCGGAGTGTGAGGGCCGGGCACCCCATAAGTGACATGAACCGGGGTTTTAGGGCCGGGCACCCCTTCAGTGACATGAAACGGGGTGTGGGTGCAGGGCACCCCTACAATGTTATGAACCGGGGTGTGATGGCCGGGCACCCTTTCACATGACCCTGGGTGTAAGGGCCGTGCACCCCTTCAGCACAATGACCCGGGGTGTGAGGGCCAGGCTTCCCTTCAGTGCCATGACCCGGGGTGTGAGGGCCGGGCACCACTCCAGAACCATGACCCGGGGTGTGAGGGCCGAGCACCCCTTCAGTCCCATGACCCGGGGTGTGAGGGCCGGGCACCCTTTCAGTGCCATGAAACGGGGTGTGAGGGCCGGGCACCCCTACAGTGCTGCAAACCGGGGTGTGAGGGCCGGGCACCCTTTCAGTGCCATGAATCGGGGTGTGAGGGCCGGGCACCCCTTCAGCACCATGACCCGGGGTGTGAGGGCCGGGCACCAGTCCAGTACCATGGCCCGGGGTGTGAGGGCCGGACACCCCTTCAGTGACATGACCCAGGGTGTGACGGCTGGGCACCCCTTCAGTGACATGACCCGGGGTGTGAGGTCCGGGCACCCCATCAGCACCATGACCCGGGGTGTGAGGGCCGGGCACCCGTTTAGGTCCATGACCCGGGGTGTCATGGCCGTGCACCTCTTCAGTGACATGACCCGGGGTGGAAGGGCCGGGCACCCCTTTAGTGACATGCCCCGGGGTGTGAGGGCGGGGCACCCCTTTAGGTCCATGACCCGGGGTGTCATGGCCGTGCACCCCTTCATCTCCATGACCCGGTATGTGAGGGCCGGGCACCCTTTCAGTGACATGACCCGGGGTGTGAGGGCCGGGCACCCCCTCCAGCACCATGGCCTGTGGTGTGAGGGCCGGGCACCCCTTCAGTGACATGACCCGTGGTGTGAGGGCCGGGCACCCTTTCAGTGACATGACCCGGGAGGTGAGGGCCGGGCACCCCTCCCGTACCATGACCCGGGGTGTGAGGGCCGGGCACCCTTTTAGTGACATGACCCAGGGTGTGAAGGCCGGGCACCCCTCCAACACCATGACCTGGGGTGCCTTGAGGCGGGCACCCCTTTGGTGCTATGACCCAGGGGTGTGAGGGCCAGGCACCTCATCAGTGCCATGACCCGGGGTGTGAGGGCTGGGCACCACTTCAGTGACATGACCCGGGGTGTGAGGGCCGGGCACCGCTTTAATGACATGACCCGGGGTGTGAGGGCCGGGCACCCTTTCAGTGACATGACCCTGGGTGTGAAGGTCGGGCACCCCTCCAGCACCATGACCCGGGGTGTAAGGGCCGGGCACCCTTTCAGTGACATAACCGGGGTGTGAAGGCCGGGAAACCCCTCCAGCACCATGACCCGGGGTATGAGGGCCGGGCACCCCTTTAGTGCTATTACCCGGGGTGAGAGGGCCGGGCACCCCTTCAGTGAAATGAATCGGGGTGTGAGGGCTGGGCACCCCTTCAGCACCATGACCCAGGGTGTTAGGGCCAGGCTCGATTTCAGTGCCAAGAATCAGGGTGTGAGGGCCGGGCACCCTATCAGCATGATGACCCGGGGTGTGAGGGCCGGGAACCGCATCAATCCCATGACCCGGGGTGTGAGGGCCGGGCACCTTAGGTCCATGACCCGGTGTCATGGCCGTCACCCTTCAATGACGACCCGGGGCGTGAGGGCCGGGGCACCCCGCTAGTGACATAACCCGGGGTGTGAGGGGCCGGGCACCCTTTCAGTGATGACATGACCCGGGGTGTGAGGTCAGGCACCCCTCCAGCACCATGACCCGGGATATGAGGGCCGGGCACCCCTTTCGTGCTATGACCGTGGGTGTGAGGGCCGGACACCACTTTAGGTACATGACAAGGGGTTTGAGGACCGGGCAAACCTTCAGTGCCATGGCAAGGGGTGTGAGGGCCGGGCACCTCATCAGTGCCATGGTCCGGGGTGTGAGGGCTGGGCACCACTTCAGTGACATGACCCGGGGTGTGAGGGCCAGGCACCGCTTTAGTGACATGACCCGGGGTGTGACGGCTGGGCACCCCTTCAGTGACATGACCAAGGGTGTGAGGACCGGGCACCCGTTCAGTGCCATGAATCGGGGTGTGATGTCCGGGCACCCCTCCAGCACCATGGCCCGGGGTGTGAGGGCAGGGCACCCTTTCAGTGACATGACCCGGGGTGTGAGGGCCGGGCATCCCTCCAGCACCATGGCCCGGGCTGTGAGGGCCGGGCACCCCTCCAGAACCATGACTCGGTGTGTGAGGGCCAGGCACCCCTTCAGTGCCATGACCAGGGGTGTGAGGGCCGGGCACCCCTCAAGACCATGACTCGGTGTGAGGTCAGGCACCCCTTCCCGATTGCACCATGACCAGGGGTGTGAGGCCGAGGCAAAGCCTGATGCCATGACCCGGGGTGTGAGGGCCGGGCACCCCTTTAGTGACATGACCTGGGGTGTGAAGGCCGGGCACCCCTCCAGCACCACATGACCCGGGGTGTGAGGGCCGAGCACCTCTTCAGTGCCATAACCCGGGGTGTGAGGGCCGGGCACCTCCCAGCACACCATGACCCGGGGTGTAAGGGCCGAGCACCCCTTTCAGTGACATAACCGAGGTGTGAAGGCCGGGAAGCCCTCCAGCACCATGACCCGGGAGCGCGAGGCCGAGCACACTTTAGTGCTATGACCCGGGTGAAGGGCCGGGCGCACCCCCTTCAGTGATTGAAATGAATCCCGAAAGGTGTGAGGCTGGAAGCACCCCTTCAGCACCATGACAGGGTGTTAGGGCCGGGCTCGATTTCAGTGCCAAGAATCAGGGTGTGAGGCCGGGCACCCCCATCAGCACCATGACCCGGGGTGTGAGGCCAGGAGCACTTCATCCATGACCCGGTGTGTGAGGCTGGGCACCCCCTTTAGGTCCACATGACCCGGGGTGTCATGGCCGTGCACACCCCTTCCAATGACATGACCCAGGGTGTGAGGGCCGGGCACCCCTTCAGTGACATAACCCGGGGTGTGAGGACCGGGCACCCTTTCCGTGACATGACCCGGGGTGTGAGGTCGGGCACCCCTCCAGCACCGTGTCCCGGGGTGTGGCGAGGCGGGCACTCTTTCAGTGACATGGCCCGGGAGGTGTGAAGGCCGGGCACCTCTTTAGTGCTATGACCCGGGGTGTGAGGGGCCGGACACAACTTTAGGTACACTTGACCAGGGGTTTTGAGGCCAGGCAAGCCTTCAGTGCCAGGGGTGTGAGGCCGGAGCACCTCATCAGTGCCATGATCCCGGGGTGTGAGGGCTGGGCACCGCTTCAGTGACATGAGCAGGGGTGTGAGGGCCGGGCACCGCACAGTGACATGATGACCCGGGGTGTGACGGCTGGGCACCCCTTCAGTGACATGACCAAGGGTGTGAGGACCGGGCACCCGTTCAGTGCCATGAATCGGGGTGTGATGTCCGGGCACCCCTCCAGCACCATGGCCCGGGGTGTGAGGGCCGGGCACCCTTTCAGTGACATGACCCGGGGTGTGAGGGCCGGGGACCCCTCCAGCACCATGGCCTGGGGTGTGAGGGCCGGGCACCCCTTCAGTATCATGACCCGGATGTGTCAGGGCCTGACACCCCTCCAGGCACCATGGCCCGGGCTGTGAGGGCCGGGCACCCCTCCAGAACCATGACTCGGTGTGTGAGGGCCAGGCACCCCTTCAGTGCCATGACCAGGGGTGTGAGGGCCGGGCAAAGCTTCAGTGCCATGACCCGGGGTGTGAGAGCCGGGCACCCCTTTAGTGACATGACCTGGGGTGTGAAGGCCGGGCACCCCTCCAGCACCATGACCCGGGGTGTGAGGGCCAGGCACCCCTCCAGCACCATGACCCGGGGTATGAGGGCCGGGTACCCATTTAGTGAAATGAATCGGGGTGTGAGGGTCGGGCACCCCTCCAGCACCATGACCTGGGGTGTGAGGGCCGGGAACCACTTCAGTGCCATGACCCGGGGTGTGAGGGCCGGGCACCCCTTCAATGACATGACCCGGGGTTTGAAGGCCGGACACCCTTTCAGTGACATGACCCGGGGTGTGAGGGCCGGGCACCCCTTCCAGCACCATGACCCTGGGTGTGAGGGGCTGGGCTGGCACTCTTCCAGTGACATGACCCGGGTGTGAGACGGTCACCCCTCCAGCACCATGACCTGGGGTAAGGAGGGCCGGGCACCCCTTTAGTGCTGCGACCTGGGTGTGAGGGCCGGAGACTCTTTAGGTACATGACCAGGGCTTTGAGGGCCGGGCAAACCTTCAGTGCCATGGCCAAGGGTGAGAGGGCCGGGCACCTCATGAGTGCCATGACCCGGGGTGTGAGGGCTGGGCACCACTTCAGTGACATGACCTGGGGTGTGAGGGCAGGGCACCGCTTTACTGACATGACCCGGGGTGTGATGTCCGGGCACCCCTCCAGCACCATGGCCCGGGGTGTGAAGGCCGGGCACCCTTTCAGTGACATGACCCGGGGTGTGAGGGCCGGGCACCCCTCCAGCACCATGGCCTGGGGTGTGAGGGCCGGGCACCCCTTCAGTGTCATGACCCGGATATGTCAGGGCCTGACACCCCTCCAGCACCATGGCCTGGGGTGTGAGGGCCGGCACCCCTCCAGCACCATGACCCGGTGTGTGAGGGCCAGGCACCCATTCAGTGCCTTGACCAGGGGTGTGAAGGCCGGGCAAAGCTTCAGTGCCATGGCCAGGGGTGTGAGGGCCGGACACCTCATCAGCGCCATGACCCGGGGTGTGAGGGCCGGGCACCCTTTCAGTGCCATGGCCAGGGGTGTGAGGGCCGGGCACCTCATCAGCACCAAGACCAGGGGTGTCATGGCCATGCACCCCTTCAGTGACATGACCCGGGGTGTGACGGCCGGGCACCCCTTTAGTGACATGACCCGGGGTGTGAAGGCCGGGCACCCCACCAGCACCATGACCCGGGTAGTGAGGGCCAGGCACCCCTTCAGTGCCATGACCCGGGGTGTGAGGGCCGTGCACCCTTTCAGTGCCATGAAACGGGGTGTGAGGGCCGGGCACCCCTACAGTGCTGCGAACCGGGGTGTGAGGGCCGGGTACCCCTTCACATGACCTGGGGTGTGAGGGTCGGGCACCCCTTTAGTGAAATGAATCGGGGTGTGAGGGCTGGGCACCCCTTCAGCACCATGACCCAGGGTGTTAGGGCCAGGCTCGATTTCAGTACCAAGAATCAGGGTGTGAGGGCCGGGCACCCCTTTAGGTCCATGACCCGGGGTGTCATGGCCGTGCACCCCTTCAGTGACATGACCCGGGGTGTGAGGGCCGGGCACCCCTTTAGTGACATGACCTGGGGTGTGAAGGCCGGGCAAACCTTCAGTACCATGGCCAGGGGTGTGAGGGCCGGGCACCTCATCAGTGCCATGATCCGGGGTGTGAGGGATGGGCACCGCTTTAGTGACATGACCCGGGGTGTGAGGGCTGGGCACCCCTTAAGTGCCATGAAACGGGGTGTGAGTGACGGGCACCAATACATTGCTTTGAACCAGGGTGTGAGGGTGGGGCACCCCTTCACAAGACCCGGGGTGTCAGGGCTGGGCACCCCTCCAGCACCATGACCCGGAGTGTAAGGGCCGGGCAGTCCATAAGTGACATGAACCGGGGTTTTAGGGCCGGGCACCCCTTCAGTGACATGAAACGGGGTGTGGGGGCAGGGTACCCCTACAGTGTTATGAATCGGGGTGTGAGGGCCGGGCACCCTTTCACATGACCCGGGGTGTAAGGGCCGGGCACCCCTTCAGCACCATGACCCGGAGTGTGAGGGCCAGGTACACCTTCAGTGCCATGACCCGGAGTGTGAGAGCTGGGCACCCCTTCAGTGACATGACCCGGGGTGTGAGAGCCGGGCACCCTTTCAGTGACATGACCCAGGGTGTGAGGGCCGGGCATCTCCCACGCACCTTCACATGTAGGTGTCGCACCCTTTAGTGAGATAACCTGGGGTGTGGGAAGGCCGGGCACCCCTCCAGCACCATGACCTGTGAGGGCCGGGCACCTTCAGTGCCATGACCTGGGGTGTGAGGCCGGGCACCCCTACAGTGCTGCGAACTGGGGTGTGGAGGGCCGGCACTCTTCACATGACCTGGGGTGAGGGTCACCCCTTCAGTGAAAATGAATCGGGTGTGAGGGGTTGGGCACCCTTCAGCACCATGACCCAGGGGTGTTAGGGCTGGCCTGGGATTTGCAGTGCCAAGAATCAGTGTCAGGGCTAAGCAAACCCATCGTGCACCATGACCCTGGGTGTGAGGGCCGGGAACCGCTTCAACCACATGACCCGGGGTGTGGGGGCCGGGCACCCCTTTAGGTCCATGACCCGGGGTGTGATTGCCGGGCACCCCATTAGTGATATGACCTTTGGTGTGAAGGCCGTGCACCCCTCCAGCACCATGATCTGGGGTGTGAGGGCCAGGCACCTCTTCAGTGCCATGATCCGGGGTGAGGGCCGGGCATCCCTTCAGTGACAAGACCCAGG
>NW_024756975.1:0-21904 GCF_018991925.1 Homarus americanus
CTCGAGCAAGTGGCTTTGTTATACTCGACCAGGGGACGTTTTTATACTTGACCAATGGAGTTTGTTATACTCGATGAGGGGCCTTTGTTATACTCGATCAGAGGACTTTTTTATACTCGATCAGGGGACTTTGTTATATCCGATCAGGGGACTTTGCTATACTGGACCAGGGGACTTTGTTATACTCGATCAGGGGACTTTGTTATACTCGACCAGGGACTTTTTTTTACTTGACCCATGGACTTTGTTATTCTCGATGAGGGGCCTTTGTTATACTCGATCTGGGGACTTTGTTATACTCGAGAAGGGGACTTTGTTATACTCGATCAGGGGACTTTTTTATACTCGCCAAGAGGACTTTGTTATACTCGATCAGGGCACTTTGTTATACTCGACCAGGGGACTTTTTTATACTTGACCAATGGACTTTCTTATACTCAATGAGGGGTCTTTGTTGTACTCGATCAGGGGACTTTGTTATACTCGACCTGGGGACTTTGTTATATGCGATCACGGGACTTTTTCATCCTCGACCAGAGGACTTTGTTATACTCGATCAGGGGACTTTGATATACTCAACCTGAGGACTTTGTTATACTCGATTAGGGGACTTTGTTATACTCAATCAGGGGACTTTGTTATACTCGATTAGGGGCCTTTGTTTTACTCGATGAGGGGACTTTTTTATACTCAATCACCGGACTTTGTTATACTCCATAAGGGGACTTTGTTATACCTGATAAGGGGAAGTTGTTATACTCGATAAGGGGACATTGTTATACTCGAGCAGGGGGCTTTGTTATACTCGATCAGGGGACTTTGTTATACTCGATCAGGAGGCTTTGTTTTACTCTATCAGGGGACTTTGCTATACTCGACCAGGGGACTTTGTTATACTCGATCAAGGACATTGTTATACTCGACCAGGGGACTTTTTTATACTTGACCAATGGCCTTTGTTATACTCGATCAGTGGATATGTTATTCTCGAACAGGGGACTTTGTTATACCCGATTAGCGGACTTTGCTATACTCGACCAGCGGACTTTGTTATACTCGATCAGGGGACTTTTTTATACTTGGATCAGAGAATTGGTTATGCTCGATCAGGAGACCCCTAATACTCGACCAGGGACTTTTGTTATAACGTAAGGGATTCCCGGTTATACTCGACCAGGGACTTTTATACTTGACCAATGGACTTTTATTATACCTGATGAGGGGCCTTTGTTATACCTGATCTGGGGACTTTGTTATACTCGATTAGGGGACTTTGCCTTACTCGATCAGGGCCCTTTGCTATACTCGACCAGGGGACTTTGTTATAATCGATCAGGGGACTTTGTTATGCTGGATATGGGGACTTTGTTCTACTAGGCCAGGGGACTTTTTTATACTCGATCAGCGGACTTTGTTATACCGGACCAGCGGACTTTTTTATACTCTATATATGGGACTTTGTTTTACTCGATCAGGGGACTCTTGTTATACTCGATCAGGAGACTTTGTTATACTCGACCAGGAGCCTTTGTTATACTGAATCACTGGACTTTGTTATACTCCATAAGGGGACTTTGTTATACTCGATAATTTTGCTTTGTTATACTCGATCAGGGGACTTTGTTATACTCGAGCAAGTGGCTTTGTTATACTCGACCAGGGGACGTTTTTATACTTGACCAATGGAGTTTGTTATACTCGATGAGGGGCCTTTGTTATACTCGATCAGAGGACTTTTTTATACTCGATCAGGGGACTTTGTTATATCCGATCAGGGGACTTTGCTATACTGGACCAGGGGACTTTGTTATACTCGATCAGGGGACTTTGTTATACTCGACCAGGGACTTTTTTTTACTTGACCCATGGACTTTGTTATTCTCGATGAGGGGCCTTTGTTATACTCGATCTGGGGACTTTGTTATACTCGAGAAGGGGACTTTGTTATACTCGATCAGGGGACTTTTTTATACTCGCCAAGAGGACTTTGTTATACTCGATCAGGGCACTTTGTTATACTCGACCAGGGGACTTTTTTATACTTGACCAATGGACTTTCTTATACTCAATGAGGGGCCTTTGTTGTACTCGATCAGGGGACTTTGTTATACTCGACCTGGGGACTTTGTTATATGCGATCAGGGGACTTTTTCATCCTCGACCAGAGGACTTTGTTATACTCGATCAGGGGACTTTGTTATACTCAACCTGAGGACTTTGTTATACTCGATTAGGGGACTTTGTTATACTCAATCAGGGGACTTTGTTATACTCGATTAGGGGCCTTTGTTTTACTCGATGAGGGGACTTTTTTATACTCAATCACCGGACTTTGTTATACTCCATAAGGGGACTTTGTTATACCTGATAAGGGGAATTTGTTATACTCGATAAGGGGACATTGTTATACTCGAGCAGGGGGCTTTGTTATACTCGATCAGGGGACTTTGTTATACTCGATTAGGAGGCTTTGTTTTACTCTATCAGGGGACTTTGCTATACTCGACCAGGGGACTTTGTTATACGCGATCAAGGACATTGTTATACTCGACCAGGGGACTTTTTTATACTTGACCAATGGCCTTTGTTATACTCGATCAGTGGATATGTTATACTCGAACAGGGGACTTTGTTATACCCGATCATCGGACTTTGCTATACTCGACCAGGGGACTTTGTTATACTCGATCAGGGGACTTTTTTATACTTGACCAATGGAGTTTGTTATACTCGGTGAGGGGCCTTTGTTATACTCGATCAGGGGACTTTCTTATACTCGATCAGGGGACTTTGTTATATCCGATCAGGGGACTTTGCTATACTCGACCAGGGGACTTTGTTATACTCGATCAGGGGACTTTGTTATACTCGACCAGGGACTTTTTTTTACTTGACCAATGGACTTTGTTATGATCGATGAGGTGCCTTTGTTATACTCGATCTGGGGACTTTGTTATACTCGAGAATGGGACTTTGTTATCCCCGATCAGCGGACTTTGCTATACTCGACCAGGGGACTTTGTTATACTCGATCAGGAGAATTGGTTATACTCGATCAGGAGACTTTCTAATACTCGACCAGGGGACTTTGTTATACTCGATCAAGGGACTTTGTTATACTCGACCAGGGGACTTTTTTATACTTGACCAATGGACTTTGTTATACTCGATGAGGGGCCTTTGTTATACTCGATCTGGGGACTTTTTTATACTCGACCAGAGGACTTTGTTATACTCGATCAGAGGACTTTGTAATACTCGACTAGGGGACTTTCTTATATTTGACCAATGGACTTTGTTATACTCAATGAGGGGCCTTTGTTGTACTTGATCAGGGGCCTTTGTTATACTCGACCAGGGGACTTTGATATGCGCGATCAGGGGACATTTTATACTCGACCAGAGGACTTTGTTATACTCGATAAGGGGACTTTGTTATATTCGACCAGGGGACTTTTTTATACTTGACCAATGGACATTGTTATACTCGATTAGGGGACTTTGTTATACTCAATCAGGGGACTTTTTTATACTCGACCAGAGGAATTTGTTATACTCGATCACGAGATATGTTATACTCGATCTGGGGACTTTGTTATACTCAACCAGTGGACTTTGTTATACTCGATTAGGGGACTTTGTTATACTCAATCAGGGGACTTTATTATACTCGATTAGGGGCCTTTGTTATACTCGATGAGGGAACTTTGGTATACACGACTAGGGGACTTTTTTATAATTAATCAGGGACTTTGTCATACTCGATCAGTGGACTTTCCTATATTTGAACAATGGACTTTGCTATACTCGATGAGGGGCTTTTGTTATACTCGATCAGGGGACTTTGTTATACTCGACCAGGGGACTTTGTTATACTCGATCAAGGGTCATTGTTATACTCGATCTGGGGACTTTGTTATACTCGTCCAGGAGGCTTTGTTATAGTAGTATTAGGGTACTTTGTTATTCTCGACCAGGGGACTTTGTTTTACTCGACCAGAGGCCTTTGTTATACTCGGTCAGGGGACTTTGTTATAATCGATGAGGGGATTTTGTTATGCTGGGTCAGGAGAATTTTTTATACTCGATCAGGGGATATGTTATACTCTATCAGGGGACTTTGTTATACTGGACCAGGGGACTTTGTTATACTCGATCAGGGGATTTTGTTATACTCGATCAGGGGACTTTCTCATACTTGACCAATGGACTTTGCTATACTCGATGAGGGGCCTTTGTTATACTCGATCACCGGAATTTGTTATACTCGATAAGGGGACTTTGTTATACTCGATAAGTGGAATTTGTTATACTCGATCAGGGGGCTTTGTCTTACTCGATCAGGGCCTTTTGCTATACTCGATAAGGGTACTTTGTTATACTCGATCAGGGGACTTTTGTTATACTCGATCAGGGGACTTTGTTATACTCGACCAGGGGCCTTTGTTATACTCGATCACCGGACTTTGTTATACTCGATTAGGGGACTTTGTTATACTCGATAAGGGGAATTTGTTATACTCGATCAGGGGACTTTGTACTCGATTAGGGGCCTTTTTTGGACTCGATCAGGGACCTTTGTTATACTCGATCAGGGGACTTTGTTATTCTCGATCAGGGAACTTTCTTATACTCGAGAAGGGGGCTATGTTATTCTCGACCAGGGGCCTTTGTTATACTCGATCACCGGACTTTGTTATACTCGATAAGTGGACTTTGTTATACTCGATAAGGGGAATTTGTTATACTCGATCAGGGGTCTTTGTCTTACTCGATCAGGGCCCTTTGCTATACTCGATAAGGGGACCTTGTTATACTCGATCACCGGACTTTGTTATACTCGATAAGGGGACTTTGTTATACTCGACAATGGGAATGTGATATACTCGATCAGGGACTTTGTTATACTCGATCAAGGGCATTTCTTATACTCGATCAGGGGCCTTTGTTATACTAGATCAAGGGACTTTGTTATACTCGATTAGGGGCCTTTTTTGGACTCGATCAGGGACCTTTGCTATACTCGATCAGGGGACTTTGTTATACTCGATCATGGGACTTTTTCTTACTCGATCAGGGCCTTTTGCTATACTCGACCAGATGACTTTTTTATAATCGATCAGGGGACTTTGTTATGCTCTATATGGGTACTTTGTTATACTGGGCCAGGGTACTTTTATATACTCGATAAAGGGACTTTGTTATACTCGATCAGAGGACTTTTGTTATACTCGATGAGGGGACTTTGTTATACACGACCAGGGGCCTTTGTTATACTCGATCACTCGGACTTTGTTATACTCGATAAGGGGACTTTGTTATACTCGATAAGAGGAATTTGCTATACTCGATAAGGGGACTTTGTTAGACTCGAACAGGGGACTTTGTTATACTCGACAAGAGGACTTTGTTATACTCGATTAGGCGGCTTTGTTATACTCGATCAGGGGACTTTGTTATACTGGATGAGGGGCCTTTGTTATACTCGATCAGGGGCCTTTGTTATACTAGATCAGGGGACTTTGTTATACTCGACAAGAGGACTTCTTTATACTCGATCAGGGGATATGTTATACTCAATTAGGGGACTTTGTTATACTTGATCAGGGGACTTTGTTATCTTCGACCAAGGGCCTTTGTTATACTCGAATAGAAAACTTTGTTATACTCGACCAGGGGACTATGTTATACTCAATCAGGGGACTTTTTTATACTCGACAAGAGGACTTTGTTATACTCGATCAGGGGATATGTTATACTCAATCAGGGGACTTTGTTATACTTGATCAGGGGACTTTGTTATCCTCGACCAGGGGCCTTTGTTATACTCGAATAGAAAACTTTTTTATACTCGACCAGGGGACTTTGTTATACTCAACCAGGGACTTTGTTATACTCGATCAGAGGATATGTTATCCTCGATCAGGGGACTTTGTTATTCTCGGTTCAGGGGACTTTGTTATACTCGTCCAGTGCGCTTTGTCATATTAGGATCAGGGGACTTTGTTATACTCGAGCAGGGGACTTAGTCTTACTCGATCAGGGCCCTTTGTTATACTTGGCCAGGGGACTGTGTTGCAATCGATCAGGGAACTTTGTTATGCTCGATATGGGGACTTTGTTATACTGGGCCAGGGGACTTTTTTATACTCGATCAGCGGACTTTGTTATACTGGGCCAGCGGACTTTTTTATTCTCGATTAAGGGACTTTTTTATACTCGATCAGGGGACTTTTGTTATACTCGATCAGTAGACTTTGTTATACTCGTACAGGGGGCTTTGTTATAGTAAGATCACTGGACTTTGTTATTCTCGACCAGGGGACTTTGTTATTATCGATCAGGGGACTTTGTTATGCTCGATCTGGGGACTTTGTTATACAGGGACAGGAGACTTTGTTATACTCTTTCAGGGGATATGTTATACTCAATTAGGGGACTTTGTTATACTGACCAGGGGACTTTGTTATACTCGATCAGGGGACTTTTTTGTTATACTCGATCAGGGGACTTTGTTTTTACTCGTCGAAGAGGCTTTGTTATACTCGATCAGGGGACTTTGTTACCTTTATCAGGGGACTTTGTCTACTCAATCAGGGCCCTTAATATACTCGAATTAGGGGATCTCTTTGTTATAATCGATCAGGGGACTTTGTTATGCTCGATATGGGGACTTTTGTTATACTCGGGGCCAGGGGACTTTTTTATACCTCGATCAGCGGACTTTGTTATACTGGACCAGTGGACTTTTTTATGCTCATATAGGGACTTTGTTATACTCGATCAGGGGACTTTTGTTATACTCGATCAGGAGACTTTGTTATACTCGACCAGGGGTCTTTGTTATACTCAATCACCGAACTTTGTTATACTCCATAAGGGGACTTTGTTATACTCGATAATTTGGCTTTGTTATACTCGATCAGGGGACTTTGTTATACTCGAGCAGGGGGCTTTGTTATACTCGACGAGGGGACTTTTTTATACTCAATCACCGGACTTTGTTATACTCCATAAGGGGACTTTGTTATACCTGATGAGAGGAATTTGTTATACTCGATAAGGGGACTTTGTTATACTGAAGCAGGGGGCTTTGTTATACTCGATCAGGGGACTTTGTTATACTCGATCAGGAGGCTTTGTTATACCCGATGAGGGGACTTTGCTATACTCAACCAGGGGACATTGTTATACTCGATCACGGGACATTGTTATACTCGATCAAGGGACATTGTTATACTCGACTAGGGGACTTTTTTATACTTGACCAATGGCCTTTGTTATACTCGATCAGGGGACTTTTTTATACTCGCCCAGAGGACTTTGTTATACTCGATCGGGGGACTTTGTTATACTCGACCAGGGGACTTTTTTATACTTGACCAATGGACTTTGTTATACTCAATGAGGGGCCTTTGTTGTACTCGATCAGGGGACTTTGTTATACTCGACCTGGGGACTTTGTTATATGCGATCAGGGGACTTTTTTATACTCGACCAGAGGACTTTGTTATACTCGATCAGGGGACTTTGTTATACTCAACCTGAGGACTTTGTTATACTCTATTAGGGGACTTTGTTATACTCAATCAGGGGACATTGTTTTACTGGACCAGGGGACTTTATAATACTTGACCAATGGCCTTTGTTATACTCGATCAGGGGACTTTTTTATACTCGACCAGAGGACTTTGTTATACTCGATCAGTGGATATGTTATACTCGATCAGGGGACTTTGTTATACCCGATCAGCGGACTTTGCTATACTCGACCAGGGGACTTTGTTATACTCGATCAGGGAACTTTGTTATACTCAATGAGGGTCCTTTATTATACTCGATCAGAGGATTTTTGTTATACTCGATCAGGGACTTTGTTATACTCGACCAGGGGGCTTTGTTTTACTCGATCACTTGACTTTGTTATACTCAATAAGGGGACTTTGTTAGATTCGAACAGGGGACTTTGTTATACTCGACCAGGGGACTTTGAAATACTCGATTAAGCGGCTTTGTTATACTCGATCACGGGCATTTGTTATACTAGATCAGGGGACTTTGTTATGCTCGACCAGGGGACTTTGTTATACTCGATCAAGGGACTTTGTTATACTCGACCAGGGGACTTTTTTTTACTTGACCAATGGACTTTGTTATACTCGATGAGGGGCCTTTGTTATACTCGATCTGGAAACTTTGTTATACTCGAGAAGGGGACTTTGTTATACTCGACAAGGGGACTTTTTTATATTTGACCAATGGACTTTGTTATACTCGATTAGGGGCCTTTGTTATACTCGAGAAGGAGACTTTGTTATACTCGATCAGGGGACTTTTTTATAATCGACCAGGGGACTTTTCTATACTTGACCAATGGACTTTGTTATACTCAATGAGGGGCCTTTGTTATACTCGATCAGGGGATTTTTGTTATACTCGATCAGAGACTTTGTTATACTCGACCAGGGGCCTTTGTTTTACTCGATCACTGGACTTTGTTATACTCAATAAGGCAACTTTGTTAAATTCGAACAGGGGACTTTGTTATACTCGACCAGGGGACATTGAAATACTCGATTAGGCGGCTTTGTTATACTCGATCACGGGCATTTGTTATACTAGATCAGGGGACTTTTTTATACTCGACCAGAGGACTTTGTTATACTCGATCAGGGGACTTTGTTATACTCGACCAGGGGACTTTTTTATATTTGACCAATGAACTTTGTTATACTCGATTAGGGGACTTTGTTATCCTCTATCAGGGGACTTTTTTATACTCGACCAGAGGACTTTGTTATACTCGATCACGAGATATGTTATACTCGATGAGGGGACTTTGTTATACTCAACCAGAGGACTTTGTTATACCCGATCAGGGGACTTTACTATACGCGACCAGGGGACTTTGTTATACTCGATCAGGGGACTTTGTTATACTCGACCAGGGGACTTTTTTATACTTGACCAATGGACTTTGTTATACTCAATGAGGGGCCTTTGTTGTACTCGATCAGGTGACTTTGTTATACTCGACATGGGGACTTTGTTATATGCGATCAGGGGACTTTTTTATACTCGACCAGAGGACTTTGTTATACTCGATCAGGGGACTTTGTTATACTCAACCTGAGGACTTTGTTATACTCGATTAGGAGCCTTTGTTTTACTCGATGAGGGGACTTTTTTATACTCAATCACCGGACTTTGTTATACTCCATAAGGGGACTTTGTTATACCTGATGAGGGGAATTTGTTATACTCGATAAGGGGACTTTGTTATACTGGAGCAGGGGGCTTTGTTATACTCGATCAGGGGACTTTGTTATACTCGATCAGGAGGCTTTGTTATACCCGATGAGGGGACTTTGCTATACTCAACCAGGGGACTTTGTTATACTCGATAAGGGGACATTGTTATACTCGACCAGGGGACTTTTTTATACTTGACCAATGGCCTTTGTTATACTCGATCAGGGGACTTTTTTATACTCGACCAGAGGGCTTTGTTATACTCGATCAGTGGATATGTTATACTCGATCAGGGGACTTTGTTATACCCGATCAGCGGACTTTGCTATACTCGACCAGGGGACTTTGTTATACTCGATCTGGGGACTTTATACTCGATCAGGGTACTTTGTTATACTGGGCCAGGCGACATTTTTATACTCGATCAGGGGACTTTGTTATACTAGTATCAGGGGACTTTGTTATGCTCGACCAGGGGACTTTGTTATACTCGACCAGAGGCCTTTGTTATACACGGTCAGGGACTTTGTTATAATAGATCAGGGGACTTTGTTATGCTCGAATTGGGGACTTTGTTATACTGGGCCATGGGACTTTGTTATACTCAATCAGGGGACTTTGTTATACTCGATCAGGGGACTTTGTTATACTCGATTAGGCGGCTTTGCAATACTCGATCAGGGGACTTTGTTATAGTCGATCAGGGGACATTGTCTTACTCGATCAGGGCCCTTTGCTATACTCGACCAGGGGACTTTGTTATATTCGATCAGGGGACGTTGTTATGCTCGATATGGGGACTTTGTTATACTGGGCCAGGGGACTTTTTTATACTCGATCAGCGGACTTTGTTATTCTGGTTAAGGGGACTTTTTTATTCTCGATCAGGGGACTTTGTTATACTCGATCAGGGGACTTTTTTTATACTCGATCAGGGACTTTGTTATACTCGACCAGGGGCCTTTGTTATACTCGATGAGGGGCCTTTCTTATACTCGATTAGGGGCATTTGTTATACTAAATCAGGGGACTTTGTTATACTCGATTAGGGGCCGTTTTTGGACTCGATCAGGCGCCTTTGTTATACTCGATTAGGCGGCTTTGTTATATTCGATCAGGGGACTTTGTTGTACTCGATGAGGGGCCTTTCTTATACTCGATCAGGGCCATTTGTTATACTAGATCAGGGGACTTTGTTATACTCGATTCAGGGCCTTTTTTGGACTCGATGAGGGGCCTTTGTTATACACGATCAGGAGACTTTGTTATACTCGACCAGAGGACTTTGTTATACTCGATCAGGGGATATGTTATATTCGATCAGGGGACTTTGTTATACTTGATTATCGGACTTTGCTATACTCGACCATTGGACTTTGTTATACTCGATCAGGGAACTTTGTTATACTCGACCAGGGGACTTTTTTATACTTGACCAATGGACTTTGTTATACTCGATGAGGGGCCTTTGTTATACTCGATCAGGGAACTTTGTTATACTCGAGCAGGGGACTTTGTTATACTCGATCAGGGGACTTTGTTATACTCGTCCAGGGGGCTTTTTTATTATCGATCAGGGGACTTTGTTATACTCGATCAGGGGACTTTGTCTTACTCGACCAAGGCCCTTTGCTATAAGCGACCATGGGACTTTGTTATAATCGATCAGGGGACTTTGTTATGCTCGATATGGGGACTTTGTTTTTCTGGGCCAGGGGACTTTTTTATACTCGATCAGGGGACTTTTTTATACTCGACCATAGGAGTTTGTTATACTAGTATCAGGGGACTTTGTTATGCTCGATCTGTGGACTTTGTTATACTGGGCCATTAGACTTTGTTATAGTCGATCAGGGGATATGTTATGCTCGATTAGGGGACTTTGTTATACTGGACCAGGGGACTTTTTTATACTTGATTTGGAGACAATGTTATACTCGATCAGGGGACTTTTGTTATACTCGATCAGGAGTCTTTGTTATACTCGACCAGGGGCCTTTATTATACTCAATCACCAGTCTTTGTTATACTCGATAAGGGGACTTTGTTAGACTGGAACAGGGGACTTTGTTAACCTCGACGAGGAGCTTTGTTATACTCGATAAGGGGCCTTTGTTATACTCGATGAGGGGCCTTTGTTATACTAGATCAACGGACTTTGTTATACTCAATCAGGGGACTTTCTTATACTCGAGCAGGAGGCTTTGTTATACTCGATCAGGGGACTTTGTTATTCCCAATGAGGAGGCTTTGTTATACTCGATCAGGGGACTTTGCTATACTCGACCAGGGGACTTTGTTATACTCGATCAGGGGACATTGATATACTCGACCAGGGGACTTTTTATACGTGACCAATGGACTTTGTTATACTCGATGAGGGGGGTCTTTGTTATACTCGATCAGGGGACTTTTTTATACTCGACCATAGGACATTGTTATACTCCATCAGGGGATATGTTATACTCCATCAGGGTACTTTGTTATACCCGATCAGGAGATTTTGCTATACTCGACCAGGTGACTTTGTTATACTCGATTAGGGGACTTTGTTATAATAGACCAGGGGACTATGTTATACGCGATAATGGCACTTTTTTACTCGACCAGAGGACTTTGTTATACTCGATCAGGGGACTTTGTTATACTCGTTCAGAGGACTTTGTTATACTCGATCGGGGGACTTTGTTATACTCGATCAGGTGACTTTGTTATGCTCGATCTGGGGACTTTGTTATACTCGATCAGGGGACTTTGTTATACTTGATGAGGGGACTTTGTCTTACTCGATGAGGGCCCTTTGCTATACTCGACCAAGGGACTTTGTTATAATCGATCAGGAGACTTTGTTATACTCGATCAGGGACTTTGTTATACTCGACCAGAGGACTTTGTTATACTCGATAAGGGGATATGTTATACTCGATCAGGGGACTTTGTTATATTCAACCAGAGGACTTTGTTATACTCGATCGGGGGACTTTTTTATCCTTGACCAATGGACTTTGTTATACTCGATGAGGGGCCTTCGTTATACTCTATCAGGGGACTTTTTTATACTCGACAAGAGGACTTTGTTATACTCGATCTGGGGATATGTTATACTCGATCAGGGAACTTTGTTATACCCGATCAGGGGACTTTGTTATACTCACCCAGGGAACTTTGTTATACTCGATTAGGGAACTTTGTTATACTCGACCAGAGGACTTTTTTATAATTAATCAGGGGACTTTGTTAAACTCGATTAGGGGCTTTTGTTATACTCGATCAGGGTACTGTGTTATACTCGACCAGGGGACTTTGTTATACTCGATCAGGGGACGTTGTTATACTCGACCAGAGGACTTTGTTATACTCGATCAGGGGATATGTTATACTCGATCAGGGGACTTTGTTAAACTTGATTATCGGACTGTGCTATACTCGACCCGGGAACTTTGTTTTACTCGATCAGGGGACTTTTGTTATAGTCGATCAGGAGACTTTGTTATACTCGACCAGGGGCCTTTGTTATACTCAATCACCGGACTTTGTTATTCTCGATAAGAGAACTTTGTTAGACTCGAACACGGGACTTTGTTATCCTCGACCAGCTGACTTTCTTATACTCGATTAGGCGGCTTTGAAATACTCGATCAGGGGACTTTGTTATACTCGGTGAGGGGCCTTTGTTATACTCGATCTGGGGACTTTGTTATACTCGATCAGGGGACTTTCTTATACTCGAGCAGGGGGCTTTGTTATACTCGATCAGGGGACTTTGTTATTCTCGATGAGGAGGCTTTGTTAAATACGATCAGGGGACTTTGCTATACTCGACCAGGGGACTTTGTTATACTTGATCAGGGGACATTGATATACTCGACCAGGGGACTTTTTTATACTTGACCAATGGGCTTTGTTATACTCGATGAGGGGCCTGTGTTATACTCGGTCAGGGGACTTTTTTATACTCGACCAGAGGACTTTGTTATACTCGATCAGGGGATATGTTATACTCGATCAGGGGACTTTGTTATACCCGATCATGGGACTTTGCTATACTCGATCAGGGGACTTTGTTATACTCGATCAGGATACTTTGTTATAATCGACCATGGGACTTTGTTATACATGATCAGGGGACTTTTTTATACTCGACCAGAGTACTTTGTTATACTCGATCAGGGGATATGTTATACTCGATCAGGGGACTTTGTTATACTCAACCAGAGGACCTTGTTATACTCGATTAGGGGACTTTGTTATACTCAATTAGGGAACTTTGTTATACTCGATTAGAGGCCTTTGGTATACTCGATGAGGGAACTTTGTTATACTCGACTAGGGGACTTTTTTATAATTAATTAGGGGACTTTCCTATATTTGACCAATGGACTTTGCTATACTCGATGACGGGCTTTTGTTATACTCGATCAGGGGACTTTTTTATACTCGACCAGGGGACTTTTTTATACTCGACCAGGGGACTTTTTTATACTCATTCAGGAGACTTTATTATACTCGACCAGAGGACTTTGTTATACTCGACCAGAGGACTTTGTTATACTCGATCAGGGATATGTTATACTCGATCAGGGGACTTTGTTATACTTGATCAGGGGACTTTGTTACACTCGATCATGGGACTTTGTTATACTCGATCACAGGACTTTGTTATACTCGACCAGAGGACTTTGTTATACTCGATAAGGGGATATGTTATCCTCGATCAGGGGACTATGTTATACTCAACCAGAGGACTTTGTTATACTCGATCAGGGGACTTTTTTATACTTGACCAATGGACTTTGTTATACTCACTGAGGGGCCTTTGTTATACTCGATCTGGGGACTTTGTTATACTCGAGAAGGGGAGTTTGTTATACTCGATAAGGGGACTTTTTTATACTCGACCAGAGGATTTTGTTATACTCGATCAGGGGACTTTGTTAACCTCGACCAGGGGACTTTTTTATATTTGACCAATGGACTTTGTTATACTCAATGAGGGGCCTTTGTTGTACTTGATCAGGGGACTTTGTTATACTCGACCAGGGGACTTTGTTATACGTGATCAGGTGACTTTTTTATACTCGACCAGAGGACTTTGTTATACTCGATCAGGGGATATGTTATACTCGATCAGGGGACTTCCTTATACTCAACCAAAGGACTTTGTTATACTCGATCATGGGACTTTGTTATACTCAATCAGGGGACTTTGTTATACTCGATTAGGGGCCTTTGTTATACTCGATGAGTGGGCTTTGTTAAACTCGACCAGGGAACTTTGTTATACTCGATCAGGGAACTTTGTTATACTCGACCAGGGGACTTTTTTATAATTAATCAGGGGACTTTGTCATACTCGATCAGTGGAATTTCCTATATTTGACCAATGGACTTTGCTATACTCGATGAGGGGCTTTTGTTATACTCGATCAGGGGACTTTGTTATACTCGACCAGGGGACCTTGTTATACTCGATCAGGGGACGTAGTTATACTTGACCAAAGGACTTTGTTATACTCGATCAGGGGATATGTTATATTCGACCAGGGGACTTTGTTATACTTGATTATCGGACTTTGCTATACTCGACCAGGGGACTTTGTTATACTCGACCAGAGGCCTTTGTTATACTCGTTCAGGGGACTTTGTTATAATCGATGAGGGGACTTTGTTATGCTCGATCTGGGGACTTTGGTTTACTGGGCCATTAGACTTTGTTATACTCGATCAGGGGATGTGTTATACTCGATTAGGGGACTTTGTTATACCTGATTATCGGACTTTGTTATGCTTCGTCAGGGGACTTTGTTATACTCGATCAGGGGACTTTGTTATACTCGATTAGGGGACTTTCACTTACTCGATCAGGGCCTTTGCAATACTCGACCAAGGGACTTTGTTATAATCGATCAGTGGACTTTGTTATGCTCGATATGGGGACTTTGTTATATTGGGCCAGGGGACTTTTTTATACTCGATCAGCGGACTTTGTTATACTGGACCAGGGGACATTTTATACTCGATTAGGGGACTTTGTTATACTCGATCAGGGGACTTTTGTTATACTCGATCAGGAGACTTTGTTATACTCGACCAGGGGCCTTTCTTATACTCAATCACCGGACTTTGTTATACTCGATAAGAGAACTTTGTTAGACTCGAACAGGGGACTTTGTTTTCCTCGACCAGGGGACTTTGTTATACTCGATTAGGCGGCTTTGCAATACTCGATCAGGGGACTTTGTTATACTCGATCAGGGGCCTTTGTTATACTCGATCAGGGGCCTTTGTTATACTAGATCAGGGGACTTTGTTATACTCGATCAGGGAACTTTCTTATACTCGAGCAGGGGGCTTTGTTCTACTCGATCAGGGGACTTTGTTATTCTCGATGAGGAGGCTTTGTTATACTCGATCAGGGACTTTGCTATACTCGACCAGGGGACTTTGTTATACTTGATCAGGGGACATCGATATACTCGACCAGGGAACTTTTTTATACTTGACCAATGGACTTTGTTATACTCGATGAGGGGCCTTTGTTATACTCGATCAGGGGACTTTTTTATACTCGACTAGAGGACTTTGTTATACTCGATCTGGGGATATGTTATACTCTATCAGGGGACTTTGTTATACTCATCCAGGGGACTTTGTTATACTCGATTACGGGCTTTTGTTATACTCGATCAGGGTACTGTGTTATACTCGACCAGGGGACTTTGTTATACTCGATGAGGGGACGTTGTTATACTCGACCAGAGGACTTTGTTATATTCGATCAGGGGATATGTTATACTCGATCAGGGGACTTTGTCAAACTTGATTATCGGACTTTGCTATACTCGACCAGGGAACTTTGTTATACTCGATCAGGGGACTTTGTTATACTCGACCAGGGGACTTTTTTATACTTGGCCAATGGACATTGTTATACTCGAGGAGGGGCCTTTGTTATACTCGATCAGGTTTCTTTGTTATACTCAACCAGAGGACTTTGTTATACTCGATCAGGGGACTTTGTTATACTGAATCAGGGGACTCTGTTATACCCGATTAGGGGCCTTTGTTATACTCGATGAGGGGGCTTTGTTATACTCGACCATGGGACTTTGTTATACGCGATCAGGGGACTTTTTTATAATCGACCAGAGGGCTTTGTTATAAATCGAGGGATATGTTATACTTTCGATCAGGGGTTTTGTTACTCTCAACCAGAGGACTTATACTCGATCATGGGGTTTGTATATACTCAATCAGGGGACTTTTGTTATACTCGATTAGGGGCGCTGTTATACTCGATGAGGGGGCTTTGTTGATATACTCATTAGGGGACTTTGTTAAACTCGATCAGGGGACTTTGTTAGACTCGACCAGGGGACTTTTTTATATTTGAACAATGGACTTTGTTATACTCAATGAGGGGCCTTTGTTGTACTTGATCAGGGGGCTTTGTTATACCCGACCATGGGACTTTTTTATACTCGATCAGGGGATATGTTATACTCGATCAGGGGACTTTGTTATACTCAATCAGGGGACTTTGTTATACTTCATTAGGGGCCTTTATTATACTCAATCACCAGACTTTGTTATACTCGATAAGGGGACTTTGTTAGACTCGAACAGGGGACTTTGTTAACCTCGACGAGGAGCTTTGTTATACTCGATAGGGTGACTTTGTTATACTCGATGAGGGGCCTTTGTTATACTCGATAAGGGGCCTTTGTTATACTAGATCAACGGACTTTGTTATACTCGATCAGGGGACTTTCTTATACTCGAGCAGGAGGCTTTGTTATACTCGATCAGGGGACTTTGTTATTCCCAATGAGGAGGCTTTGTTATACTCGATCAGGGGACTTTGCTATACTCGACCAGGGGACTTTGTTATACTCGATCAGGGGACATTGATCTACTCGACCAGGGGACTTTTTATACTTGACCAATGGACTTTGTTATACTCGATTAGGGGACTTTGTTATAATCGACCAGGGGACTATGTTATACGCGATCATGGCACTTTTTTTACTCGACCAGAGGACTTTGTTATACTCGATCAGGGGACTTTGTTATACTCGTTCAGAGGACTTTGATATACTCGATCAGGGGACTGTGTTATACTCGATCAGGGGACTTTGTTATGCTCGATCTGGGGACTTTTTTATACTCGATCAGGGGACTTTGTCATACTCGATCAGGGGACTTTGTCTTACTCGATGAAGGCCCTTTGCTATACTCGACCAAGGGACTTTGTTATAATCGATCAGGGGTCTTTGTTATGCTCGATATGGGGACTTTATTATACTGGGCCAGGAGACTTTTTTAAAACACAATCAGCGGACTTTGTTATACTGGACCAGGGAACTTTATTATGCTCGATTAGGGGACTTTGTTATACTCGACCAGAGAACTTTGTTATACTCGATCAGGGAACTTTGTTATACTCGACTAGGGGACTTTTTTATAATTAATCAGGGGACTTTCCTATATTTGACCAATGGACTTTGCTATACTCGATGAGGGGCTTTTGTTATACTCGATCAGGGGACTTTGTTATTCTCGACCAGGGGACTTTGTTATACTCATTCAGGAGACTTTCTTATACTCGACCAGAGGACTTTTTTATACTCGATCAGGGATATGTTATACTCGATCAGGGGACTTTGTTATAATTGATCAGGGGACTTTGTTACACTCGATCAGGGGACTTTGTTATACTCGATCAGAGGACTTTGTCATGCTCGATTTGGGGCCTTTATTAGACTCGATGAGGAGACTTTGTTATACTCGATCAGGAGACTTTGTTATACTCGATGAGGGGACTTTGTTATACTCGACCAGAGGACTTTGTTATACTCGATAAGGGGATATGTTATACTCGATTAGGGGACTTTGTTATACTCAACCAGTGGACTTTGTTATACTCGATCAGGGGACTTTTTTATCCTTGACCAATGGATTTTGTATACTTGATGAGGGGCCTTCGTTATACTCTATCAGGGGACTTTTTAATACTCGACCAGAGGACTTTGTTATACTCGATCAGGGGATATGTTATACTCGATCAGGGAACTTTGTTATACCCGATCAGGGGACTTTGTTATACTCACCCAGGGAACTTTGTTATACTCGATTAGGGAACTTTGTTATACTCGATCAAGGAACTTTGTTATACTCGACCAGGGGACTTTTTTATAATTAAACAGGGGACTTTGTTATACTCGATTAGGGGCTTTTGTTATACTCGATCAGGGTACTGTGTTATACTCGACCAGGGGACTTTGTTATACTCGATGAGGGGACGTTGTTAACCTCGACCAGAGGACTTTGTTATACTCGATCAGGGGATATGTTATACTCGATCAGAGGACTTTGTTAAACTTGATTATCGGACTTTGCGATACTCGAACAGGGAACTTTGTTATACTCGATCAGGGGACATTGTTATACTCGACCAGGGGACTTTTTTATACTTGGCCAATGGACTTTGTTATACTCGATGAGGGGCCTTTGTTATACTCGATCAGGGGAATTTGTTATACTCAACCAGAGGACTTTGTTATACTCGATCACGGGACTTTGTTATACTCAAGCATGGGACTCTGTTATACTCGATTAGGGGCCTTTGTTATACTCGATGAGGGGGCTTTGTTATACTCGACCAGGGGACTTTGTTAGACTCGACCAGGGGACTTTTTTATGTTTGAACAATGGACTTTGTTATACTCAATGAGGGGCATTTGTTGTACTTGATCAGGGGACAAAGTTATACTCGACCATGGGACATTGTTATACGCCATCAGAGGACTTTTTTATACTCGACCAGAGGACTTTGTTATACTCGATCAGGGGATATGTTATACTCGACCAGGGAACTTTGTTATGCTCCATCTGGGGACTTTGTTATACTGGACCAGGAGACTTTGTTATAATCGATCAGGGGATGTGTTATACTCAATTAGGGGACTTTGCTATACTGGAACAGGGGACTTTGTTATACTCGATCAGGGGACTTTGTTATACTCGATCAGGGGACATTGTTTTACTCGTCCAAGGGGCTTTGTTATACTCGATCAGGGGACTTTGTTATACTCGATCAGGGGACTTTGCCTTACTCGATCAGGGCCCTTTGCTATACTCGACCAGGGGACTTTGTTATAATCGATCAGGGGACTTTGTTATGCTGGATATGAGGACTTTGTTATACTCGATCAGGGGACTTTTTTATATTCGATCAGCGGACTTTGTTATACCGGACCAGCGGACTTTTTTATACTCTATATAGGGGACTTTGTTTTACTCGATCAGGGGACTTTTGTTATGCTCGATCAGGAGACTTTGTTATACTCGACCAGGGGCCTTTGTTATACTCAATCACCGGACTTTGTTATACTCCATAAGGGGACTTTGTTATACTCGATAATTTTTCTTTGTTATACTCGATCAGGGGACTTTGTTATACTCGAGCAAGTGGCTTTGTTATACTCGACCAGGGGACGTTTTTATACTTGACCAATGGAGTTTGTTATACTCGATGAGGGGCCTTTGTTATACTCGATCAGGGGACTTTTTTATACTCGATCAGGGGACTTTGTTATACCCGATCAGGGGACTTTGCTATACTCGACCAGGGGACTTTGTTATACTCGATCGAGGGGACTTTGTTATACTCGACCAGGGGACTTTTTATACTTGACCAATGGACTTTGTTATACTCGATAGGGCCTTTGTTATACTCGATCTGGGGACTTTGTTATACTCGAGAAGGGGACTTTGTTATACTCGATGAGGGGACTTTTTTATACTTGCCAAGAGGACTTTGTTATACTCGATCAGGGCACTTTGTTATACTCGACCAGGGGACTTTTTTATACTTGACCGATGGACTTTCTTATACTCAATGAGGGGCCTTTGTAGTACTCGATCAGGGGACTTTGTTATATGCGATCAGGGGACTTTTTCATCCTCGACCAGAGGACTTTGTTATACTCGATCAGGGGACTTTGTTATACTCAATCTGAGGACTTTGTTATACTCGATTAGGGGACTTTGTTATACTCAGTCAGGGGACTTTGTTATACTCGATTAGGGGCCTTTGTTTTACTCGATGAGGGGACTTTTTTATACTCAATCACCGGACTTTGTTATACTCCATAAGTGGACTTTGTTATACCTGGTACGGGTAATTTGTTATACTCGATAAGGGGACATTGTTATACTCGAGCAGGGGGCTTTGTTATACTCGATCAGGGGACTTTGTTATACTCGATCAGGAGGCTTTGTTTTACTCTATCAGGGGACTTTGCTATACTCTACCAGGGGACTTTGTTATACTCGATCAAGGATATTGTTATACTCGACCAGGGGACTTTTTTATACTTGACCAATGGCCTTTGTTATACTCGATCAGTGGATATGTTATACTCGAACAGGGGACTTTGTTATGCCCGATCAGCGGACTTTGCTATACTCGACCAGGGGACTTTGTTATACTCGATCAGGGGACTTTTTTATACTTGACCAATGGACTTTGTTATACTCGATGAGGGGCCTTTGTTATACTCGATCTGGGGACTTTGTTATACTCGAGAATGGGATATTGTTATACCCGATCAGCGGACTTTTCTTTACTCGACCAGGGGACTTTGTTATACTCGATCAGGGGACTTTTGTTTTACTCGATCAGGGGACTTTGTTATACTCGACCAGGGGCCTTTGTTATGCTCGATCACCGGACTTTATTGCTCTCGACAGGACTTTTATACTTGACCAATGGACTTTGTTATGCCTACTCGATGAGGGGCCTTTGTTATACTCGATCTAGGTACTTTTTTATACTCGACCAAGGACTTTGTTACTCTCGATCCCAGGACTTTGTAATACTCGACTAGAGACTTTCTTATATTTGGTAATGGACTGTTATACTCAATGTGGACCTTTATTTGTACTTTATCAGGGACTTTGTTATACTCGACCAGAGGACTTTGATATCTTGTGATCAGGGGACTTTTATACTTTCGACCAGAGGACTTTGTTATACTCGATAAGGACTTTGTTATATTCAGGCAGGGGACTTTTATACTTGATAATAGACATTGGTATACTCGATTGAGGGACTTTGTTATACTCCAATCGAAGGGACTTTTTTATACTCGACCAGAGGACTTTGTTATACTCGATCTGAGATATGTTATACTCGATCAGGGGACTTTTGTATACTCAACCAGAGGACTTTGTTATACTCGATTAGGGGACTTTGTTATACTCAATCAGGGGACTTTATTATACTCGATTAAAGGCCTTTGTTATACTCGATGAGGGAACTTTGTTATACACGACTAGGGGACTTTTTTATAATTAATCAGGGACTTTGTCATACTCGATCAGTGGACTTTCCTATATTTGAACAATGGACTTTGCTATACTCGATGAGGGGCTTTTGTTAAACTCGATCAGGGGACTTTGTTATACTCGACCAGGGGACTTTGTTATACTTAATCAGGGGACTTTGTTATACTCGACCAGAGGACTTTGTTATTCTCGATCAGGGGATATGTTATACTCGATCAGGGGACTTTGTTATACTTGATCAGGGAACTTTGTTATACTCGATCAGGTGACTTTGTTATACTCGATCAGAGAGACTTTGTTA
>NW_024756976.1:0-12855 GCF_018991925.1 Homarus americanus
GAATTACCGACCTGGGCGATAGTAAAGCCTACCTCGAAGGACCTCAAAAATATCTCTGGAAGCCATAGCCACCGAGACTCGACAGATGCGGCGATGCACTGCAGATGGCTCGGTGGATCCGCTATCTCATAACATCCGGGGCGGCCTTCAACACCCAAGGTCGGAGCCCTCTGAAAATTTTTGGAAAATTTTCGAAAATCTTCAAAATTTTCAAAATTTTCGGAAAATTTTTCAAAAAATATTCAGAAGAATTTTCAAAAATTTTCCAAAATATTTTCAAAAATTTCGAAAATTTTTCAAAAATTTTTCAAAGGATTTCATTTATCCGAAAATTTTTCAGAAATTTTTCAAAATTTTCAAAATTTTCCAAAATTTTTCAAAAATTTCAAATTTTCACAAATTTTCTGAAAATTACTCAAACATTTCCCAAATTTTAGAAAATTTTCCAAGAATTTTCAAGTATTTCACAATTTTCAAAAAGCTTGGTTTACGTGGTTCCTCCACCATGGAGCTCTCCACCAGCCATTCAAAGTGCCGACCTAGGCGATAGTAAAGCCTACCTCCAGAAGGACCTCAAAAAATAACTCTGGAAGCCATAGCCACCGAGACACCGGCAGATGCAACATGATGCTTCACAGATGGCTCGGTGGATCACATCGCCACATCCGGGCAGGCCTTCTACCCAGGTCAGACCCTCTGAAAAATTTTTTGGAAAGACGAAAATTTTCAAAAATTTCAAGAAGAATTTTCAAAAATTTTCAAAATTTTCTAAAAATTTTCAAAATTACTCAAATTATCGAAAATTTTCAGAAATTTTCCAAAATTTTCAAAATTTTTCAGAAAATTTTTCCAAAATATTCAAAAATTTTTCAAAAAATTCAAATTTTCCCAAATTTTTCAGAAAATTTTTCAAAAATTTTCAAAATTTTCCAAATTCAAAAATGGTTATAGTTCTCCACCATGGAGCTCTACACCAGCCACATTCAAGGTGCAGAGCCTGGGCGATAGTAAGCCTACCTCCAGAAGGAGGACCTCAAAAAAATAACTGGAAGCCATAGCCACCGAGACACCGGCAGATGCAGCATGATACTTCACAGATGGCTCGGTGGATCACTTTATCATACATCCGGGCAGCCTTCTACACCCAAGGTCAGACCCTCTGAAAATTTTTGGAGAAAATTTTCAAAATTTTTCAAAATTATCCGAAAATTTTTCAAGAAATTTTCCAAAATTTTCAAAATTACTGAAAATTTTCAAAAATATTCCAAAATTTTTCAAAAAATTCAAAATATTTCCCAAATTTTCGAAGAATTTTTCAGAAACCCAAAAATTTTCCAGATTCTAAATTAAAAAAGGTTACGTAGTTCCTCCACCATGGATACACCAGCCACTAAATTACCGACCTTGGCGATAGTAAAGCCTACCTCAGAAGGAGGCCTCAAAAAAAAACTGGAAGCCATAGCCACCGGAGACACCGGCAGTGCAGCATGATACTTCACAGATGGCTCGGTGGATCCAAACATCATACATCCGGAGCGGCCTTCTACACCAAGGTCAGACCCTCTGAAAATTTTTGGAAAATTTTCAAAAATTTTCAAAAATTTTCTAAAAATTTCAAAAATTTCAAAAATTTTTCTAAAATTTTCAAGAATTTTCAAAATTATCAGAAAATTTTTCAGATATTCAAAATTTTCCAAAATTTTCAATTTCTAAAATATTCAAAATTTTTTAAAAAAATTCAAAATATTTCAAATTTTCAGAAAATTTTCAAAAATTTTCCAAATTTTCAAATTTTTCAAAAATGGTTACATAGTTCCTCCACCATGGAGCTCTACACCAGCCACATTCAAATTACCGACCTAGGCGATAGTAAAGCCTACCTCCAGAAGGAGGACCTCAAAAAAATAACTGGGAAGCCTAGCCACCGAGACACCAGCGGAGATGCAGCATGATACTTCACAGATGGCTCAGGTGGATCAAACATCATACATCCGGGCGGCCTTCTACCACAAGGTCAGACCCTCTGAAAATTTTTGGAAAATTTTAAATTTTCAAAAAATTATCGAAATTTTTCAAATTTTCAAAAAATTTTCCAAATTTTCAGAAAATTTTCAAAAAGATCAGACCCTCTAGAAAATTTTTGGAAATTTTCTCGAAAATTTTCAAGATTTTCAAAAATTTTCAAATAAAAATTTTCAAGATTTTCCAAAATCAAAATTTTCCAAAATTTTTCAAGAATTTTCAAATTTTTCAAAGAATTATAAAAATTTTCAAAATTTTCAAAAATGTTCAAGAGTTTCAAAAGTTTTCAAATTTTCTAAAAATTTTCTAAATTATAAAAATTTCAAATTTTCAGAATTTTTGCAAAAATTTTATTTGGAAGTTACTCAAAATTTTTCAAATTTTCAAAAATTTTCAAAAAATTTCTAAAAATTTTCAAGTACTTCCAAGTTTTCAAAATTTCAAGAATTTTCAGAAATTTTTCCAAGAAATTTTCAAAATTTTCAAAATTTTCAAAAATTCTCCAAGAATTTCAAGAATTTTCAAAATATTTCAAAAATTTCCCAAATTTTTTGTTTCCAAGAAATTTCTAAATTGTTCTAATTTTTAAAAAATGGTTAGTAGTTCCTCCTCCATGGAGCTCTCCACCAGCCACATTCAAGATTACCGACCTAGGCGATGTAAAGCTACCTCAGGGAGGACCTCAAAAAATAACTCTGAGCCATAGCCACCGAGACACCGGCTGGCATGATACTTCTGGTGTGCAGTGGATCCAAACATCATACATCCGGGCAGCCTTCTACACCCAGGTCAGACCCTCTGAAGAATTTTTTCATTTTCAAAAATTTTCAAAATTTTCAAAAATTCAAAATAAAATTTTAAAAATATTCAAAAATTATCGAAAATTTTCAGAAAATTTTCAAAAATTTTCAAAATTTTCAAGAATTTTTCAAAAATTTTTAAAACTTTTCAAAATTAATTTTTCAAAATTTTGGTCAAAAATTTTTTCAAAAATTATTTCAATTTAAATTTTCCACAATTTTTCAGAAAATTTTTCAAATATTTTCAAAACATTTCAAAATTTTCCTAAAATTTTCAAAAATTTTCTTAAATTGTTTACATTTTCAAAAATGGTTACATAGTTCCTCCACGCATTCAAGTTACCGACCTGAGCGATAGTAAGCCTACCTCGAGAGAGGACCTCAAAAAAACTGGAAGCCATAGCCACCGACACACCGCTGATGCAGCATGATACTTCACAGATGGCTTGTGGATCACATCAGGTACATCCGGGCGGCCTTATACACCCAAGGTCAGACCCTCTGAAATTTTTTGGAAAATTTTCGAAAATCTTCAAAATTTTCAAAATTTTTAAAAAATTTTCCAAAATTTTCAAAAATTTTCAAAAATTTCAAAATTTTCAATTTAAAAATTTTCAAAATTTTTCCAAATTTTCAAAATTTCAAAAATTTTCAGATTTTCAAATTTTCAAATTTTCAGGTAATTTTCAAAAGTTACTGAAAATTTTTCAAAAATTTTCTAAAATTTTTCAAAATATTTCAAAAAATTTCAGGTAAAATTTTCAAAAATTTTCAAAATTTTTAAAATTTTTCAAAAAATATTCAAAAATTTCCCGGTTGAATTTCGAAATTTCCTTAAAATTGTTCTAATTTTCAAAAATGGTTACGTAGTTCTGAGAGCTCTCCACAAGCCATTCAAAATTACGACCTGCGATAGTAAGCCTACCTCCAGAAGGACCTCAAAAAATAACTGGAAGCCATAGCCGAGGAACACCGGCAGATGCAGCATGATACTTCTGAGATGGCTCGGTGGATCAAAACATCATACATCCGGGCGGCCTACACCCAAGGTCAGACCCTCTGAGAATAATTTTCAAAATTTTCAAAAATTTTTCAAAAAATTTCAAAAATTTTCCCAAAATTTCAAAATTTTCAAAATTCAAAAAAATTTTCAAAGTTTCAAAAATTTCAAAAATTTCTAAAGTTACAAAAATTTTCAAAATTTTCAAAAATACTTAAAAATATTAAATTTCAGAAAGATTTTCAAAATTTTCAGAATTTAGAAATTTTACTAAAAATTTTTCAAAAAATTTCAAGATTTCAAAATTTTTCGAAAAAATTTTCAAAATTTTCAAAATTTTTCAAAAATTTTCAAAAATTCAAATTTATTCTGATTTTCAGAAAAATTTTCAAAATATTTAAAACATTCCCAAAATTTTCAGAAAATTTTCCAAGAATTTTCTAAAATTGTTCACAATTCAAAAATGGTTACGTAGTTCTCCACCATGGACTCTCCACCAGCCATTTAAAGTTGACTGGGCGATAGTAAGCCTACCTCCAGAAGGAGGACCTCAAAAAAATAACTGGAAGCCATAGCCACCGAGACACCGGCAGATGCAGCATGATGCTCTACAGATGAGCTGGTGGATCAAACATCATACATCCGGAATGCCTTATACACCCAAGGTCAGACCCTCTGAAAAATTTTCGGAAAATTTTCGAAAATTTTCAAAATTTTCCAAAAATTTTCCAAAAATTTTCAAAAATCAAAAAATTTTCAAAAATTTTTTTTCAAAAATTTCAAAAATTTTTCAAAATTTTTTCAAGAATTAAATTTTCAAAATTTTCGAAAATTTTCAAAATTTTATTTTCAAAAATTTTCGAAAAATTTTTATGTTCAAAAATTTCCCAAAATTTTCAGAAAATTTAAAATTTTCTAAAATTGTTTAATTTTTCAAAAAATGGTTACGTAGTTCTCCTGGGGATCTCCCCAGCCACATTCAAAGTTCCGAGCCTGGGCGATAGTAAGCCTACCTCCAGGCCTCAAAAAATAACTGGAAGTCATAGCCACCGAGACTCCGGCTGATGCAGCATGATACTTCACAGATGGCTGATTGGATCTAAAAACATCATACATCCGGGCGACCTATACACTCAAGGTCAGACCACTCTGAAATTTTTGGAAAATTTTCGAAAATTTCAAAAAGATTTACGAAATTTTCAAAAATTTTCAAAAATTTACTCTAAAATTTTCCAAATTTCAAAAATTTCAAAGATTTTCAGAATTTTCCAAAAATTTTCCAAAATTACTAGGGAATTTTCAAAATTTTCAAGAATTTTCTAAAATTTTCAAAATTTTCAGAAATTTTCAAGAATTTTTAAAAATTTAAAGTACCAAATTTTGAAAATTTTCGAAAAATTTCACAAAATTTCAAGAATTTTTTAAAATTTTCAAAATTCTAAAATTTTCATAATATTTTCAAAAATTTTCCCAAATTTTTCATGTTACACCTAAGTTTTAAGAATTTTCAAAATTTTTAAGAAATTTTCGAAAAATTTTAATAATTTTCAAATTTTTCAAAAATTTTTAAAAAATTTCAAATTTTCACAATTTTTCAAGAAATTTTTCAAAATATTCAAAAGTTGTTTTAAAATTTTCAAAGTATCAAAAATTTTCTAATTTTGTTTTACAATTTTTCAAAAATGGTTAGTGTTCCTCACCATGGAGCTCTCTGTACATTCAAAGTTACCGACCTGGCGATAAATGAAGCCTACTCCAGAGCACCTCAAAAAAAATAACTGGAATCCACCAGTGCCGACACACCAGCAGATGCAGCATGATGCTTCACAGATGGCTTGGTGGATCCAAAACATCATACATCCGGGCGTTGTATACACTGAGGTCGAGACCTCTGAAAATTTTTGAAGAATTTCGAAAATCTTCAAAAATTTTCAAAATTTTTCAAAAATTTTCAAAAATTTTCAATTTAAAAATTTTCAGTGCATTAAATTTTCAAAAAATTTTTTCGAGAGAGAAATTTTTCAAAAAATTACCAAAAATTTTTCAAAAATTTTGGAAAATTTTCAAAATTATTCAAAATTTCAAGAATTTCAATAATTTTCAAATATTTCAAACTATTTCTAAATTTTGAAGAAAATTTCCAAAAATTTACTAAAATTGTTTACAATTTTCAAAAAATGGTTACGTTATTCTCCATGGAGCTCCTCCACCAGCCACATTTCAAAGTTACCGACTAGGCGATAGTAAGCCTACCTCAGAAGATACCTCAAAAAAAATAACTGAGCCATAGCACCGAGACACCGGCAGATGCAACATGATGCTTCTGATGGATTGGTGGATCTAAACATCGATACGTAGCGACATTCGCAGGTTAGACCATAAAGGTTGAAAAATTTTAGGTACCGGTACCAAAATATGTTGGTACAAAAATTTAAAAGTTATCACAAAATTTTCAAAATTTCAAAAATTTTCAGAAATTTTTCCAAAATTTTCAAAAGATTTTCGGAAGTTACCGGAAAATTTTCAAAAATTCTCGGAAAATTTTCAAAAATTTTCAAAAAATTTTCAAAAATTATTCAAAAACCTTGAAAATTTCTAAAAATTTTCTAATTTCAAAAATTTAAAAAAAATTTCATAAAATTTTCAAAATTTTACTAAAAATTTTCAAAAATTTCAAAAAATTTTCGAAATATTTTTCAAAAATATTTCAAAACATTTCCCCAAATTTTTCAAAATTTTTAAAATTCTAAATTAATTGTAATTTTTCAAAAAATGGTTATGTTCCTCCACCATGGGAGCTCTCCACCAGCCATTCAGAAATTATGACCTGGGCGATAGTAAAAGCCTACCTCGAGGACCTCAAAAAATTAACTCTGAGCCACTGTACAGAGACACCAGCAGATCAGCATGATACACAGATGGCTCGGTGGATCATCATACATCCAGGTGACTACTACACCCAAGGTCAGACCCTCTGAAAATTTTCGGAAATTTTCCAAAAATTCAAATATTTCAAAAAATTCCAAAATTTTCAAAAATTTCAAAAAATATTCAAAATATCGAAATTTTCAGAAATTTTCAAAAATTTCTAAAAATTTCAAAAATTCCTAAAATTTTGAGAAAATTTTCAATTTTCCAAGTTTTTCAAATTTTTCAAAATGCTTCAAACATTCCCAAATTTTTCAGAAAATTTTCAAATTATTTCCCAAAATTTTCAAATTTTCAAAAAAATTTCAAATTTTCAAAATTTTTCAAAAATTTTCCGAACTCAAAAAATAACTGGAAGCACTTAATACACCGACACACCGGCAGATGGTGCAGCATGATACTTCACAGATGGCTTGGTGGATCAAAACATCATACATCCGGGCGGCCTTATACACCCCAAGGTCAGACCCTCTGAAAATTTTTGGAAGATTTTCGAAGATCATCAAAGAGTTACTTTCCAAAGTTATAAAGGATTTTTCAGAGTTTTTCCCCAGAGTTACCTAAAATTTAAAAATTTACTCAGGGAGATTTTTCAAAGGATTTTCAAAAGTTACTCACGAGGTACCGGAGATTTTTCAAGAGATTTTCAAGACCGAACATTTTTCAAGAATGTTTCAGGCATTTCCCCAAAGATTTTCAGAAAGGTTACTTTTCCCAGAGTTCAAGGAGATTTTCAAGAGTTTTCAAAAATTCAAGAGATTTTCAAAAATTTCAAAATGTTCAAGAGTGCGAAAGATTTTCCAGAGATTTTCCAAGAATTTTCAAAATTTTCAAAAAATTTCACAAAGATTTTCAGAAGGTTACTCCAAGAATTTTCCCAAGGTTACCAAGGTGCACCAAAATATTTTGACATTTCCCAAGGTGCTGAAAGAGTTACCAAAATTCTCCAAAATTTTCAAAAATTTTTCAAAAAAAATTCAAAAATTTTCCAAAATTTTCAAAAATTTTCAAGAGTGCCAAGAATTTCAAAAATTTTAAAATTTTAAAAATTTCAAAAATATTTACAATTTTCAGAAAGAATTTTAAAATATTTCAAAAACATTCCCAAAATTACCAAAAAATTTTAGTTACCTATTAAATTTGTTTGCAATTTTTAAAAATAGTTGCGTAGTTCACCTCCTGTGGAGCTCTCCACCGAAAAGCCACATTCAAAATTACCGACCTAGGCGATAGTAAAGCCTACCTCCGAGAAGGATGACCTCAAAAAATAACTCTGGAAGCCATAGCCACCAGAGACACCGGCTTGAATGCAGCATGATACTTCTGTGAATGGCTCGGTGGATCAAACATCTTGCCAGGGGCGGCCTTCACTACACCCAGGTCAGACCCTCTGAAATTTTTCGGAAATTTTTCAAAAATTTCAAAAATTTTCCCAAAAAAAAACTAAAAAATGTTCCCAAAAATTTCAAAAATATTCAAAAATTATCCGAAAAATTTACTGAAAATTTTTCCAAAAAAATTTTCCAAAATTTTCCCAAAATTTTCAAAATATTTTCAAAACATTCCCAAAATTTTCCAGAAAATTTCAAAATTTCCAAATTTACACACTCAAAAATTACCAAAAATTTTTCAAAAAACGTTCAGAAATTTCCAAAAATTTTCAAAAATTTTCAAAAAATTTCAAAATATTCTAATTTTTCAGAAAATTCTTTTAAAATATTCAAGTATTTCCCCAAAATTTTTAAGAATTTTCAAAAATTTACTGTAAATTGTTTACAATTTTTCAAAAAATGGTTACATAGTTCCTCCACCAGCCACATTCAAGTTACGACCTAAAATAAGTATTTACACCAGAAGGAGCACCTCAAAAAAATAACACAAACCATAGCCTGACACCGGCAGAGCCTTCTACACTCGAGGTCAGCCCCTCTGAAAAATTTTTGAAAAATTTTTGAAAATTTTGAAAATTTTTCCCAAAATTTTAAAAAATGCCCAAATTATCAGAAAATTTTCAACAATTTTCCAAAAAATTTCAAAAATTTTCCAAAATTTTCAAAATTTTCAAAAATTTTCGAAAAATTTTCAGAAATTTTCCAAAATTGTCCCAAATTTTCAAAAATTTTCAAAATATTTCAAAAATTTTCAGAAAATTTTCCAAAAATTTTCAAAATTTTCCAAAAATTTCCAAAATTTTCCAAATTTTTCAAAATATTTCAAAACATTTCCCAAAATTTACTGAAAATTTTCCAAAATTTTCAAAATTGTTCTAATTTTTCAAAAAATGGTTACGTAGTTCCTCCCATGGAGCTCTCCACCACACATTCAAAATTACCGACTAGGCGATAGAAAAGCCTACCTCCAGAAGGACCTCAAAAAATAACTCTGATACATGCAGAGCTTCCGGCAGATGCAGCATGATACTTCACAGATGGCTCGTTGGATCCAAAAACACTCATACATCGGGCGGCCTACCACCCAAGGTCAGACCCTCTGAAAATTTTTTGGAAAAATTTTCCCAAAAATCTTCTAAAATTTTTCAAAATATTTCAAAACATTCCCCAAAATTTACAGAAAATTTTCCAAAAATTTACTCTAAAATTGTTCAATTTTCAAAAAACTGGTTACGTAGTTCCTCCCACCATGGAGCTCTCCACCAGCCACATTCAAAATTACCGACCTAGGCGATAGTAAAAACCTACCTCCAGAAGGAGGACCTCAAAAAAATAACCTGGAAGCCATAGCCACGAGACACCCGTGATGCAGCATCATACTTCAGAACGGCTCGGTGGATCAAACATCAAACATCCAGACGGCCTTCTACACCCAGGTCAGACCCTCTGAAAAATTTTCGGAAGAATTTTAAAAATTTTTAACTTTCAAAATTTTCAAATATTAAAATTCAAAAATTTTCAAAATTTTCAAAAATTTCAAAAATTTTCCAAAAATTTTCAAAAATTTTCAAAAAATTTCAAAAATTTCAGAAATTTTCCAAAAAATTTTCGAAATTTTCAAAAATTTCCAAAAATATTTCATAAAATTTTCAGAAAATTTTCCAAAAAATTCAAAATTTCAAAATTTTAAAATTTTCAAAATTTTCCAAAATTCCCAAATTTTTAAAATTTTCAAATTTTTCAAAATATTTCAAAACATTTCCCAAAAATTTTCGAAAATTTTCCAAAATTTTCTAAAATTGTTAATTTTTCAAAAAATGGTTACGTAGTTCACCTATAGACTCTCCACCAGCCACATTCAAAATTACCAACCTAGGCGATAGTAAACTACCTCCAAAGGAGGACCTCAAAAATAACTCTGGAAGCCATAGCCACCAGACACCGGCAGATGCAGCATGATACTTCACAGATGGCTTGGTGGATCAAAAACATCATACATCGGGCGGCCTACACCCAAGGTCAGACCCTCTGAAAGTCACTGGAAAAATTTTCAAAAATTTACTCAAACATTTTTCCAAAAATTTGCCAAATTTTCAAAAAATTTTCAAAAATTTACTAAAAAAATTTCAAAATTTTTCAAAATTTTTCAAAAATTTTCAAAAATTACTCAGAAAAATTTTCAATACAAAAATTTTCAAAAATATTCAAAAATTTCCCAAAATTTTCAGAAAATTTTCAAAAATTTTCTAAAATTGTTCTAATTTCCAAAAAAATGGTTACGTAGTTCCTCCACCATGGAGCTCTCCACCAGCCATTCAAAATTACCGACTAGGCGATAGTGCCTACCTCAGAAGGACCTCAAAAAATAACTCTGAAACATAGCCACCGAGACACCGGCAGATGCAGCATGATACTTCACAAATGGCGGTGGATCCAAACATCATACATCCGGGCGGCCTTCTACACCCAGGTCAGACCCTCTGAAAATTTTTTCAGAAAATTTTCAAAAATCCTCAATTTCAAAATATTTTCAAAAATTTCAAAAATTTTCAAAGATTACAAAAAATTTTCAAAAAATTTATTTTCAAAAATTTTTCCCAAATTTTCCAAAAATTTCAAAAATATTTTTGAAATTTTCAAGAAATTTCAAATTTCCACAAAATTTTCAAAATATTTCAAAACATTCCCAAATTTTCAGAAAATTTTCAAATTACTAAAATTGTTCTAATTTTCAAAAATGGTTACATAGTTCCTCCACCATGGAGCTCTCCACCACACATTCAAAATTACCGACCTGGGCGATAGTAAAGCCTACCTCCAAGGGACCTCAAAAAATAACTCTGGAAGCCACCAGCCAACGAGACCCCGGCAGATGCAGCATGATACTTCACAGATGGCTCAGTGGATCCAAACATCATACATCCGGGCGGCCTACACCCAGGTCAGACCCTCTGAAAATTTTCGGAAAATTTTCAAAAATTTATAAAAAATTTCAAAAATTTCATAAAAATTTTTCAAAAATTTTCATACGAAAAATTTTCAAAAATTTATTCCAAAAATTTTCCCAAATTTTTAAGGCGATAGTAAAGCCTACCTCCAGAAGGAGGACCTCAAAAAAATAACTCTGGAAGCCATAGCCACCGAGACACCGGCAGATGCAGCATGATACTTCACAGATGGCTTGGTGGATCCAAAACATCATACATCCGGAGCGGCCTTCTACACCCAAGGTCAGACCCTCTGAAAAATTTTTGGAAAATTTTCGAAAATCTTCAAACATTTCCCAAAATTTTCAGAAAATTTTTCAAAAATTTTCTAAAATTGTTCACAATTTTTCAAAAAATGGTTACGTAGTTCCTCCACCATGGAGCTCTCCACCAGCCACATTCAAAATTACCGACCTAGGCGACAGTAAAGCCTACCTACAGAAGGAGGACCTCAAAAAAATAACTCTGGAAGCCATAGCCACCGAGACACCGGCAGATGCAGCATGATACTTCACAGATGGCTCGGTGGATCCAAAACATCATACATCCGGAGCGGCCTTCTACACCCAAGGTCAGACCCTCTGAAAAATTTTTGGAAAATTTTCGAAAATCTTCAAACATTTCCCAAAATTTTCAGAAAATTTTTCAAAAATTTTCTAAAATTGTTCACAATTTTTCAAAAAATGGTTACGTAGTTCCTCCACCATGGAGCTCTCCACCAGCCACATTCAAAATTACCGAACTAGGCGATAGTAAAGCCTACCTCCAGAAGGAGGACCTCAAAAAAATAACTCTGGAAGCCATAGCCACCGAGACACCGGCAGATGCAGCATGATACTTCACAGATGGCTTGGTGGATCCAAAACATCATACATCCGGAGCGGCCTTCTACACCCAAGGTCAGACCCTCTGAAAATTTTTTGGAAAATTTTCGAAAATCTTTAAAAATTTTCAAAAATTTTCCAAAAATTTTCCAAAATTTTCCAAAAATTTTCCAAAATTTTCCGAAAATTTTTCAAAATATTTCAAAACATTTCCCAAAATTTTCAGAAAATTTACCAAAAAATTTTCTAAAATTGTTCACAATTTTTCAAAAAATGGTTACGTAGTTCCTCCACCATGGGCTCCACCAGCCACATTCAAAATTACCGACCTAGGCGATAAGTGCAACCTACCTCAGAAGGAGGACCTCAAAAAATAACTCGTCATAGCCACCGAGACTCCGTGATGCAGCATCATACTTCTGAATTGGCTCCGGTGGATCCAAACTTTATCAAACATCCGGGCAGCCTTCTACACTCGAGGTCAGCCCCTCTGAAAAATTTTTGGAAAATTTTGGAAAATTTTCAAAAATTTTCCAAAAATTTTCAAAAAATGTCCCAAAATTATCAGAAAATTTTCAAAAATTTTCCAAAAAATTTCAAAAATTTTCCAAAAATTTTCAAAATTTTTCAAAAATATTCAAAATTTTTCAAAAATTTTTCCGAAAAATTTTCAGAAATTTTCCAAAAATTTTCCCAAATTTTTCAAAAATTTCAAAATATTTCACAACATTTTCAGAAAATTTTCCAAAAATTTTCCAAAATTTTCCAAAAATTTTCAAAAATGGTTACGTAGTTCCTCCACCATGGAGCTCTCCACCAGCCACATTCAAAATTACCGACAGAGCGATAGTAAAAGCCTACCTCCAGGAGGACCTCAAAAAAATAACTCTGGGCCATAGCCAC
>NW_024756977.1:0-1445 GCF_018991925.1 Homarus americanus
ACACACCCTAATGACGTAGTGTCGCTGTCAGCATGCCCTTCCGTCAACTTGGGTATGCCAGACACAGAGATGTCCCCAGCTGGGAACCTGTCATAATTTTTCCAACCAGGCCGCCAGCCCAAAGACACCATCTGGTGGATTGCTGGTTCCACAGTCATCGGGTTAGAATCAAACATCTAGGGACAACGGAGCCGATTCGGTGCCTCTCTTTGACCCAGGGGCCTTGCCTTAATTGGTTGGGTAGGAAGGAGCTGACCTTAACTGTGTTGATCTGAAGTCAACGTGTTGGCTACAGTCGGCATTTTCAACGTCCAAACTACTTGTGAATGACAGCTGCTAGAAGCAAGGAGGAAGAGAGAAGTGAGAAGTGGATGTCCAAGAGGAGTTACACATACTGTCCTGGAAAGTCCCAGTCCCGTTTGTAGCTCTATTAAGGATCCGCCCCATAGGCACCTACCACTGTAGATGTGTCATGCCGACCCTGATGGAATGAGGGAAGCGTGCAACGGTGCAATACAACAGTTCACGAAGGTGTTAGTATGGATGGGATGGTGGTCACTGTGGACACGAATGATGCTGTGTGCCCTGATTGGAGTTGGAGGAGCAGATTCTTGTGGAATTGTGAGAAGAGAAGGAGAGGATCCTATGTCCTGTGGGATGGACATTCTCAGTGTTGAAAATTGACTGACTGGTGCCCTCACTATTGGAAAAGCTCCAGTTCCCGTTATGATTTCTGAAACTAGGCCGCCCAGTAAGCTTCTACCATTGTGGAACGAGGCTATGGCGCTGAAATTAGTTACCAAGGAAGAATTACAATCAATATGTCTAATAAGAGTAACTCTAGGCAGGTAGTACGTAGTGGATAATGGAGCCAAGAAACTCCATGTCTCCAGAAACGATTTGTTCACTCATAGTAGATGGAAGCTGAAAGGCAGTGAAAAGTAAGAAAGTGTCTGTGGACGACCTGCCATCTGCAAATGTTAACCCTGTATCTCTGTTTGCTGCCAGATGTACAGTCGGAAACCATAATCTCTAGCCCACCTGGGTCGGTGCTGGAGGTTAGTACAGTGTCCTGCTGGACGGGGGGCACACTCTAACTATCATGAGGCAACACACGTACGAACACACACAGTCATAGTACGGCTGTATAGATGACAATATGTATAAGTATTGCATATGGCATTTTATCCTCTGCATTATCTTCAATATATATGAACACGAAGAAAAATTACCATAGGTTGTAGTTACGAAATTATGAATGGAAATAAACACTTCCAAACCACCCATTGAATCCACACAACATTTACAGCGCTTGTGTGTGTGTGTGTGTGTGTGTAATAGGTCCCTGTCTCATCAACAGAACGTATTATATAAATGGGTCAATACATCTGATATTATATTCAGATTCACCACCCTGTAACTTTCCACTGTCTATGAGTAAGACA
>NW_024756978.1:0-10098 GCF_018991925.1 Homarus americanus
ATGGGAGACCGTCAAAGTCAATCGGGGGTCGATTTAATAGCATACTACAGAGAACTTACACACCCGAATGGGAGACCGTCAGAGTCAATCGAGGGTCGATTTAATAGCATACTATACAAAATGATCCGAGAATGTGCACACACCGAGTGGGAGACGGTGATGAAAGCGGCCGCCCTTGTACACTGGATGGCACTATTTCACTATAGTAAGGGGTAGGGGCAACTCGGTCATATTATACAACATACCAGAGAAGTTCCACACCCGCATGGGAGACCGTCAAAGTGAATCGGGGGTCGATTTGATAGCATACTACAGAGAACTTGCACACCCGAATGGGAGACCGTCAAAGGCAATCGGGGGTCGATTTGATAGCATACTACAGAGAACTTGCACACCCGAATGGGAGACAGTCAAAGTCAATCGGGGGTCGATTTAATAGCATACTACAGAAACTTGCACACCCGAATGGGAGACCGTCAAAGTCAATCGGGGGTCGATTTGATAGCATACTACAGAAACTTGCACACCCGAATGGGAGACCGTCAAAGTCAATCGGGGGTCGATTTGATAGCATACTACAGAAACTTGCACACCCGAATGGGAGACAGTGAAAGTCAATCGGGGGTCGATTTAATAGCATACTACAGAAACTTGCACACCCGAATGGGAGACAGTGAAAGTCAATCGGGGGTCGATTTAATAGCATACTACAGAAACTTGCACACCCGAATGGGAGACCGTCAAAGTCAATCGGGGGTCGATTTAATAGCATACTACAGAAACTTGCACACCCGAATGGGAGACCGTCAAAGTCAATCGGGGGTCGATTTGATAGCATACTACAGAAACTTGCACACCCGAATGGGAGACAGTCAAAGTCAATCGGGGGTCGATTTAATAGCATACTACAGAAACTTGCACACCCGAATGGGAGACCGTCAAAGTCAATCGGGGGTCGAGCATATTTTACAAAATGATCCGAGAATCTGCACACACACCGAGTGGGAGACGGTGATGAAAACGTCCGCCCTTATATGTTCGATTGCACTATTTCACTATATTAAGGGGAGAGGGTGCCTTCGCACACATATTTGGTGTGAAATATCTTCCGCCCCCCAGCGGAGCGCTTCGGCGCCTCTGCGAAGCAAAGCGCGGCATTCAAAAACAACAACCAAAATTGCCGTCGCTTTCCCTTCCCTGCCCTGCAATGGCTGGAGCAGCAGCAGAAGAAGAGAGAGAGAAAATAGTCTCATGGGGTCAGAGGAATGGCAGTGGAGCGCGATCTATGAATTTCACTAGCCAGGTCTGTCTCCCAATTCGAACATTATTACTCTCTCGGGCGACACGCCGCCACCACGGTTTCGCGACAGCAGCAGCATCATGATGTTATGCCTATTGTAAGTCCGAACTGGTTATTCGCTGTTCGCGAACAGTCGGGTTTCAACCTGCCTAACAAACGATCAAACAACTTCCACTCTCGAGGTGCGGTACGGTGACTGGGTCCTATCGTCCGCTCTTGTATGCTGATTGCACTATTTCACTATATTAAGGGGAGAGGGAGGTTTCACACACCTATTCGGGTGTGGAATATCTTCAGCGAGCGCCGCGCTCTGCGGCAAAGCGCTGCATTCAAAACAACAACAACCAAAGTTGTTGCCGCTTTCCTTCCTGCCCTGCAATGAAGGAGAAAGAAAGAGAAGAAGAAGAGAGAGAAAATAGTCTTCATGGGGTCAGAGGAAATGGCAGTGAGCGCGACGGCGAATTTCACTAGCCGTTGCGGCCCGTCTCCCCAATTCGAACATTATTACTCTTCTCGGGCGCACACGCCGCCACCACACGGTTTCCGCGACAGCAGCAGCATCATGATGTTGCGTCTATTGTAAGTCCGGAACCGGGTTATTCGGGTTGTTCGGGCGAACAGTCGGGTTTTAACCTTGCCTAACAAACGACCAAACAACTTCCACTCTCGAAAGCGGCACGGTACCGTCCTATCGTCCGCTTCATGCTGGATTAAAATTATTCACTATATTAAGGGGAGAGGGTGCCTTCACACACCTTATTCGGTGTGGAATATCTTCCGCCCCCAGCGGAGCGCTTTCGCGCCTCATGGCAAAGCGCTGCATTCAAAAACAACAACAACCAAAGTTGCCGGGCTGCTTTCCTTCCTCGCTCCCTGCAATGGCTGGAGCAGCAGCAGCAGCAGAAGAAGAAGAGAGAGAGAGAGAGAGAGAGAAAATAGTCTCATGGGGTCAGAGGAATGGCAGTGGAGCGCGATCTATGAATTTCACTAGCCAGGTCTGTCTCCCAATTGAACATTATTACTCTCTCGGCGCGCACGTCGCCACCACGGTTTCCGCGACAGCAGCAGCATCATGATGTTGCGTCTATTGTAAGTCCGGAACCGGGTTATTCGGCTGTTCGCGAACAGTCAGGTTTTAACCTTGCCTAACAAACGATCAAACAACTTCCACTCTCGAGGTGCGGCACGGTGACTGTCCTATCGTCCGCTCTTGTATGCTGGATTGCACTATTTCACTAGAGTAAGGGGAGAGGGTGCCTTCACACACATATTCGATGTGAAATATCTTCCGCCCCCCAGCGGAGCGCTTCGGCGCCTCTGCGAAGCAAAACGCGGCATTCAAAAACAACAACCAAAATTGCCGTCGATTTCCTCTCCCTGCCCTGCAATGGCTGGAGCAGAAGGAGAGCGAGAGAGAGAATAGTCTCATTGGGTCAGAGGAATGGCAGTGGAGCGGGCTAATGGCGAGTAGGCTCGCGATCTATCAATTACACTAGCCAGGTCGCTCTCCCTATTGAACATTATTACTCTCTCACGTCGCCACTGCGGTTTCCGCGACAGCAGCAGCATCATCATGATGTTGCATCCACCAATTAGTCCGGAACCGGGTTATTCGGCTGTCTGCGAACAGTCCGGTTTTAACCTTACCCAACATCCACTCTCGAGGTGCGGTACGGTGAATGTCCTATCGTCCGACCTTGTATGCTGGATTGCACTATTTCACTATATTAAGGGGAGAGGGTGCCTTCACACACATGTTCGGTGTGAAATATCTTCCGCCCCCCAGCGGAGCGCTTCGGCGCCTCTGCGAAGCAAAGCGCGGCATTCAAAAACAACAACCAAAATTGCCGTCGCTTCCCTGCCCTGCAATGGCTGGAGCAGAAGGAGAGAGAGATTTTAGTCTCATTGGATCAGAGGAATGGCAGTGGAGCGGGCTTATGGCGAGTAGGCTCGTGCTCTATCAATTACACTTGCCAGGTCTCTCTTCCGTTTGGACATTATTTACTCCGTCTCTCTCTCTCGGCGCACACGTAGCCACCCTACTAGTTTCCGTCACAGCATATGCTGCGGCCTTTCAGTCCGGAACGGGGCTCCCCTTCGCCTTGCTGTCTGCCCAACTTAGCGGACTTGCGTTGGCTGATCACCCGTCTTCGCGTCTGTGCCGGCCTTCAATGCAGCGCCCAACCGTCTCTTGACCGAGATTCATTGCACTATTCCACGCGCAAACGGCTACCCTAAATGTGCATAGACAACGCTCATGGTTCAACACGACCAGGGCGCAGTCTGGGAGCCGAGTATACTAAAAAGAGAGTTTAGCAGCCAAAACTCGTCAAAGCACACGTTGGGTTACCCCATCACCTAACAACGATGATGGCGGTTCCCACCCGTGAAATACACAACCTAACCAATATTGGGCGACGATGGCGCTCATGAGCCCACGTCCCCACAAACAGTAAGAGAAAGAGAGAGAGGAGGAGATGGGCCAATGTCTTATGCCTCGCTGGGGCAAAGAGAAGAGAAGAGGAGCGGATAAGGGAGGAGATTGGCCAACGTGCGGTCCCTCGCCCAATGTCGGCTGCCTCGCTGGAGCTGGGTAAAGAGGAGAGGAGCGGATAAGGGAGGAGATTGGCACACACGGTGGCGCCGCCGGCGCCGAGGATAGCAAGAGAAGGTGCAGTTTGATCTGATCATCTGGTTTGCTATTTCTCTAAGGCCAACGTGCGGTCCCTCGCCCAATGTCGGCTGCCTCGCTGGGGCAAAGAGAAGAGGAGAGGATAAGGGAGGAGATTGGCACACACGGTGGCGCTGCCGGCGCCGAGGATAGCGAGAGAAGGTGCAGTTTGATCTGATCATCTGGTTTGCTATTTCTCTAAGGCCAACGTGCGGTCCCTCGCCCAATGTCTTCTGCCTCGCTGGGGCAAAGAGAAGAGGAGCGGATAAGGGAGGAGATTCGCCAACGTGCGGTCCCTCGCCCAATGTCGGCTGCCTCGCTGGAGCTGGGGCAAAGAGGAGCGGATAAGGGAGGAGATTGGCACACACGGTGGCGCTGCCGGCGCCGAGGATAGCAAGAGAAGGTGCAGTTAGATCTGATCATCTGGTTTGCTATTTCTCTAAGGCCAACGTGCGGTCCCTCGCCCAATGTCTTCTGCCTCTCTCTCAATCTCACTATTTTGGCCGCCGTGATAGGCGCCGCCAACAGCAGCAGCTACCTGGTTGATCCTGCCAGTAGTCATATGCTTGTCTCAAAGATTAAGCCATGCATGTGTAAGTACAAGCCGATTTAAGGCGAAACCGCGAATGGCTCATTAAATCAGCTATGTTTCATTGGATCTGTAAACCCACTTACTTGGATAACTGTGGCAATTCTAGAGCTAATACATGCAATTGGTCTCTGACCGCAAGGGAAGAGCGCTTTTATTAGTTCAAAACTGGTCGGGCCCCGGTCCGTAACCCACCTGTGGTGAATCTGAATAACTTCGGGCTGAGCGCACGGTCTCCGCACCGGCGCCGCTTCTTTCAAGTGTCTGCCTTATCGGCTTTCGATTGTAGGTTATGCGCCTACAATGGCTATAACGGGTAACGGGGAATCAGGGTTCGATTCCGGAGAGGGAGCCTGAGAAACGGCTACCACATCTAAGGAAGGCAGCAGGCACGCAAATTACCCACTCCCGGCACGGGGAGGTAGTGACGAAAAATAACGATGTGAGTCTCATCCGAGGCCTCGCAATCGGAATGAGTACACTTTAAATCCTTCTTGGTATCCATTGGAGGTAAGTCTGGTGCCAGCGCGATAATTCCAGCTCAATAAGCGTGTATGCAAGTTGTTGCGGTTAAAAAGCTGGTAGTTGGATCTCGGTTCGGGGACTAAGCGGTGCACCGCCCGATTGTTTACTGTCACGCTCCAGACAACCGCCCCGCTTAAAACAGGATGCTCTTTTCAATAAAGTGTCAAAATGAAATTTACACTTTGAAAATTAGAGTGCTCAGAGCAGGCTATTTGAATGGCTGAATGGCGATGCATGGAATAATGGAATAGGACCTCGGTTCCTGTTGCATTTCGGAACCAGGAAGTAATGACTAGCCGGGTGGCGGGGGCATTTCGTGTGCGGCGCTAGAGGTGAAATTCTTGGACCGTCGCCAAGACGGAAACTACTGCGAAAAGCATTTGCCAGGATGTTTTCATTAATCAGAACGAAAGTTAAGAGGTTCGAAGGCGATCAGATACCGCCCTAGTTCTAACCATAAACGATGCCAACTAGCGATCCGCCGGCGTTATTCCCATGACCCGGCGGGCAGCTTCCGGGAAACCAAAGTCTTTGGGTTCCGGGGGAAGTATGGTTGCAAAGCTGAAACTTAAAGGAATTGACGGAAGGGCACCACCAGGAGTGGAGCCTGCGGCTTAATTTGACTCAACAGGGGAAACCTCACCAGGCCCAGACACCGGAAGGATTGACAGATTGAGAGCTCTTTCTCGATTCGGTGGGTGGTGGTGCATGGCCGTTCTTAGTTGGTGGAGCGATTTGTCTGGTTAATTCCGATAACGAACGAGACTCTGGCCTACTAAGTAGTCGACGGATCTCCAGAAAATGGTGTCAGTTCGCAACTTCTTCTTAGAGGGATAAGCGGCAATTCTAGCCGCACGAGATTGAGCTTGTGCTTGTAGGTCCTGTGATGCTTGCCTTAGATGTTCTGGGCCTTTGCGCGCTACACTGAAGGGATTATGAGTTTTCCCCCTCCGAGAGGAAGCCGGGTATCCCGTTCAAAGCCTTTCTTGATAGGGATTAGGGCTTGCAATTGTTGTTTCCCATGAACGAGGAATTCCCAGTAAGTGCAAGTCATCAGCTTGCGCTGACTACGTCCCTGCCCTTTGTACACACCGCCCGTCGCTACTACCGGTTGAATGATTTAGTGAGGCCTTCGGACTGGCGCTCTTGGATTGTCGGCCCCGTTGCCCGCGAGGGTTTTCTGGGGTCGTCGCCTCGAGCTGACGGAAAGATGTCCAAACTTGATCATTTAGAGGAAGTAAAAGTCGTAACAAGGTTTCCGTAGGTGAACCTGCGGAAGGATCATTAACAGAGAGAAAGAGAACGGGGCGCTCTTAAAACTACTACTACTCTCCTGATTTGGGCGATCTCGGGCTCTGCTCTGGCAACTCCAGCAGCGAAAGAGGACAATCCCGGCCCCCGCACCAAAAATAGGTACCACCACGCTGTAGGTGGACCACACTCGGCGAAGCCTTGAACGGAGGACGGACGGGAAAAACTTTGGACGCTTTCTCCCGTCCGTTCCTTACCTACAACGAATAAACTCGCTTTTGTTTAAAGGTAGAAGTCAAGTGTCAAAAAACAACAACAAAGCGTCGGCCAAACCCAAACCACAAACTTGGGCTATGTCTGTCAAACCCTTTCATTGGGGCTGACCTGCTGTGATGGTTAGTCGCAAAAAAGACCAAATGGCAAATACTGCAACTCTTAACGAGATCACTCGGCGCCGTGGTGCGATGAAGACCACCAGCAAACTGCGTCGACGCGATCGCGAAATACCAGATACATCGACAAAGTTGTAGGCGCATATTGCGGCGGCGGCAGCCTATGAGCTTGTCGCCGCCACTCCTCGAGGGTCGGAAATATACATCCATGTCCCGGTTGCTCTTGATTTGGTGCCCTGCTGACTGTCTCCCGACCACGAGGTAACGAACCGAGCTTCATGTGAGGTTTTAATCGCCCGCGCGCACTGCGCGGCGTGCCATAAAACAAGCAAGCCTATCACTAGCAAGTCCATGGACTTGGCGCACCCACATTCAACCACAACAAAGCGACAGTTGTCGCCCTCGCAAATAACTGGAGGCGGCGCTCTTTTGCCTGCTGTCCACAGAGACACGAATGGCCGTCGGCCGCTCATGGCTGATGCTGCACATGTTCTAAGAGGCACTCCATCCCCCGAAGAGGAAACGAAACCGGGTCGGAAATCTTTTACCCAAAGTAAGCCCGCCGGGTTTCATGTTCCTCAAAAAAAGTCGCAGCATGCATTGCAGTTGGAACCTAAATTGATGGAGTACGCCTGGGCCCGCAGTCCTGCCATGTAGTGGTGCAAGCAGAAGATGACAAGAATGCTTAGGTGGCGCCCGTGTTGTTGTTATGCTCCTCAACGCTCCTCACACCCTCTCCCCGCGGTCGAATAGCGGTGTAGGCGTTCTCTTTGAAATTCGCCCACGGGTCCGCGTCTATCTCATGACTGGGAGAGGCGGGGGAGTTCTCTCTCAAAACGCGTTAAAGACGGTGTTGCGCCTCATAACGGCGCTCGCCGGGGCGAAACGCACTAGTTCTGCAGCCGGAAGGCCGCTCACGCCAATTAACCACAGGCTCGCTCTCTTTCTCCGGGATAAACAAGTGCCACTGCTGTGGCATGCGGGAACGGGGAAAGAGGTCAAAATTTAAGCGGCAAAGGTGCGGCCGAGTAAGGGCGGAACACGAGCGTATATGCATTAAAACTGTGTGTGTATATGACTCTGCGAGAGATGTTCTGCTGGAACACTTTTCCTATTGGCTATTTACCACTCAATGAGAAGGAACGGAGTCAGGGGTGGGAGTGCCGGCGCCATGGCCGCTGGTACCCCCGCGACAAGCCCCTCAAACCTTCCTGCCTGGTAATGTCGGTGGTGAAGAAAGTCGGTGGCAGAGCGTCTTCCGCTTCGTGGTTGGGGAACTTGTTCCCCCTAAGGATGATGAGACCACGATCGACCTCGTAGTGGGAGAGAGCTACCCGCCAAATTTAAGCATATTAATAAGCGGAGGAAAAGAAACCAACAGGGATTCCCTTAGTAAGGGCGACTGAACCGGGAAAAGCCCAGCGCATAACCTCGATGTCTTCGGGCACGAGGGGTGTTGCGTTTCAGAGGGTCCAGCACGCCGTCCCATACCGTCTAAGTCAAGCTTGAAAGCGGCCACTGCCCATGGAGGGTGACAGGCCCGTATGGCGGCGCCCGTGAGGGTACAGATGGGACGGTCGGAAAGGGCCTCTCTGTAGAGTCGGGTTGCTTGAAAGTGCAGCCCAAAGCAGGTGGTAAGCTCCATCTAAGGCTAAATATGACCACGAGACCGATAGCGAACAAGTACCGTGAGGGAAAGTTGAAAAGAACTTTGAAGAGAGAGTTCAAGAGTACGTGAAACCGTTAAGAGCCAAACGAATTTGAAACTCGAAGGAAGGTCCGAACTGATTCGAAAGCTCTCTCGCCGGCTGTCAGCTGGGTGGGGAATGTTACCAATTAAGCGACCCAAAATGTTGCGTGGCGCCCCCATCAACTGGCGTCGTGAGCGTCTTCTACTCTCAATATTGGGTCACTGCTGACCCGTTTAAAGGACGTCAGAAGGCCCGGTCGGACTGGTACTGCGCCGACTCTCTCTCGGCGCTAGTCTGGGGAGACCCAGCAGGGGAATCCTGCCGGTGTCCTGGCTGCCCTGCGACGGTCGTCGAAGAGCTTGCCGCCGCTTCGGCGGCGGTTTTACTCTCGCCCGGTGTGCAAGGTCGATTGATCCACCCGACCCGTCTTGGCTTCCTGGACCAAGGTCTAACATGTGGTAAGTCAATGGGCTCCCCTATAAACCCAGGCGAAGAAATAAGTAGCGGGCGCCGGGCAGCTGTAACCAGGCTCTCCGGTGCGTGTAGGCCGATCCTGACCGGCTGCCTGCGCGGCCATACGCCGCGGTGACAGCGGTGAGATACTCCCCGTCTGGGCGTTGCGTGTGGTGGAAGTGCGTCAGGCGATGGTCGAAGTTTAATTTCCCTCACTTAGGAGGGGGGCGCAGGCCCGGGACTTGCCAAGACGCCGCGGTGCTGTCCGTCCCCGGAAGCGGGCCGTCGGTAAACGGCGGAGGCGCACCGGGGCAGGCTCGCGGGCAGTCGGCAAGTACCATGAGCATATATGTTGGGACCCGAAAGATGGTGAACTATGCCTGGCCAGGATGAAGCCAGAGGAAACTCTGGTGGAGGTCCGTAGCGATTCTGGCGTGCAAATCGATCGTCGGAGCTGGGTATAGGGGCGAAAGACTAATCGAATCATCTAGTAGCTGGTTCCCTCCGAAGTTTCCCTCAGGATAGCTGGAACTCGCAGGGTGAATTTCATCCGGTAAAGCGAATGATTAGAGGTCTTGGGGACGAAACGTCCTCAACCTATTCTCAAACTTTAAATGGGTGAGATGCCGAGCTTGCTTGTAAGGATGAAGCTCCGGCGACTAATCTGAGTATCTAGTGGGCCACTTTTGGTAAGCAGAACTGGCGCTGTGGGATGAACCAAACGTCGAGTTAAGGGGCCTAAATGAATGCTCATTCAGATCCCATTGAAAGGCGTTGGTTGCTATAGACAGCAGGACGGTGGCCATGGAAGTTGGAATCCGCTAAGGAGTGTGTAACAACTCACCTGCCGAAGCAACTAGCCCTTAAAATGGTATGGCGCTCAAGCATTCTCCCGATACTCGACCGCCGGGCGCACTACCGACCTCGCTCTCAAGGCGAGGTCTCGAAGCCCCGGTGAGTAGGAGGGTCGCAGTGGTGAGCGCTGAAGGGTTTCGGCGTGGGCCGGCCTGGAGCCGCCACTGGTGCAGATCTTGGTGGTAGTAGCAAATACTCGAGAGAGACTCCCTTGATGACCGAAGCGGAGAAGGGTTCCATGTGAACATCAGTTGGACATGGGTTAGTCGCTCCTAAGCCCAGGGCTAAGGCCTGATCCACGCTCGAGGCAAATGCAACACGAGCAGAGGAGAAGAAGAAGAAGAACAACAACTAAGTAGGGGTTCTATCTA